>NC_079149.1:87037072-87337072 GCF_945859685.1 Eupeodes corollae | reverse complement strand
ACAACTTCTGCTGCAATAGTTCAACGATCACAAATAACCGGAGAGTTACTTATAAAAGCCCCGAAGTTAAATGTTGACCACAGTCTTGAAGTTGCAAACAAACCTGTAATAGTGAAAGGTATGCTAATTTTTGCTGAAAGTTTGGTTTGATAAAGTTTAAAAACAATTCGAAAAAATTGAAGCTGTTGGTTTGAGAGCATATATCCGAAACAATCTATGCTTTTTTATTTACACTCAAACCAGACGTTAGTTAGAAATCAATTTGAATTAAAACGTGTGCCTCATATTAATATGCTTTTTAATTTATTTAACACCTCAGGTGTATCATCCTTGGAAACTGGAAAATTTGAATCCTCCGAAAAGTGAGTATCTATTATTGCTTACAAATATAAAAATACAGGATTTTAAACAATTTCGTTTTTAAATATATTTAAGGTCTACACTAAAGGGAACAGTCAACTATAAGAATATTGTCGAACAAGCCGATCAATTAAATGTAACTAATATTCCAAAAGTAATAAGTGAAGATGAGATTTCTGATCTACCAGACCTTGAATAATTGTTTAAAGTATTGATGTTGTTTTAATTATAACCTTTATAAAAAAACACAGATCAAACATTTTATTTTGTATCCATACTTATGTTCTTAGGTCTAGATTAACAGCCAACACAATGCAATAAAAAGCATGCAAATAGATAATAACACCAATATATTGATCAATGTTTTGACCAGGTAGACAAAAGGCTTACACATTTGTCACCTTAACGCGCAGAGTCTGTTATCTAAGATTGACGAGTTTCCTGACACCAATAGCACCAAATCATTCGCGTAGGCTACCACCTTCACTCCACATCTCTCTAATTTAGCGAGAATTGTATCCATGACCAGAAGCCATAGAAGAGGCGAAAGGGCACCACCCTGGGGTGTTCACGTACTCACGAGTTTTGTTGCGATTGTATTGCCTAGAGAGGCTCGAATCTTCCTACAACTGAGCATGGAAATAATCCATTCTCGAATGAAGTCTCCTACACCGAACTTAACGAGCGATTCTTCTATGGATTCTGTAAGGACGTTGTTTAAAGCACCTTCTATGTCTAGGAAGGTGGCAAGAGTAAGTTCTTTATAATGGATTGTTTGTTCTACAGTACGCACTACCTCATGGAGGGCAGTCTCCGTAGATTTACCCTTAAGATAAGCATGCTGAGAGCTTTCGAGAGGTCGTCCAACTAGAATTTCTTTAATATGGTAATCAAGTTAAGCTTATTGGTCTGAAATCCTTCGCGGATTCGTGACCTCGCCTACCCACTTTCAGGATAAAAACTACTTTGACCTGTCTCCACGACATGGGCACATGTTTGAGAAGGAGACATCCTTTAAAAATTTGTTCCAGCCATGAAGCTGCCACATCATGCAACTTTTGAAGCATAACTGGCAGTATGCCATCCATGCCTGGGGATTTATATGTAGAAAAAGCATTGATGGACCACAAAATATTTTCTCTGGTTATAACGGAATTGACTTGCTCCACATGAGCTACGTTTAGTTCTGTGGTTTCAAGCGATTCGGGGTTATCACTCTCGCAACCCGGAAAGTGCGTCTTCATCAGTAGCTCAAGAGATTCAGCTGGAGAGGCTGTCTAGGTTCCGTCAGGCTTTTTTAGAAATGAAGGATTACAATGTTCCTTCGATAAAACTTTGCTGAGCCTTGCGGAGTCCTTTATGTCTTCGATTGATTGACAGTGTTTTCTCCAGCCTTGTCTTTTGGCTGATGGCAGGGCTTGCTTGTAAATTTTAAGAGAGTCTTTATACGGTTCGTAAAACTTATGTTTGTGGTAGATATTGAAAATTGTCCTCTTCATTTTCCTAAGACTGGACAGTTCTTCATTCCACCACGAAGGAAGGGTTTTACGGCTATATTTAACTGGGCAAGAGACTCTAAAAGCTTTACTTATAGACGTTTCAATGGTTTTCACCTTTGATTCAAGGTCTCCTATCGATTCAGTGAGATGCGGTAAGTTGCATAATTTGGAATTCGCAATTTGACTGAATTTTGTCCAGTCAGTTCTTTTGGGATTTCTGTAAGGCGGAGGGTTTTTCGACTCGAAATTAATTTGAAAAAGAATCCACTTGTGATCCGAAAACGAATTCAAAGGGGAAACTCTCCAATTCTCCACTAATAACTTACGGTTGTTTACTAAAGTAACATCAAGCACATCCTCCCATCCATCATAATTTTCCGAGCTCGGAAAGACGTGGGTGTATAGCCTCTGTTACAAATGGTCATATTATTTTCAATAATAAAATCAAAAAGTGATTCACCTCGTTCATTGATCACAGAACTTCCCCGAAGGGTATGCCGAGCATTTGCGTCGCCTCCGATCAGAAGGTTTGCCTTTTTGATGTTAGCTTCGGTTATGATTTTGCACACCTCCTCCGGAGGTGATAGTGCATTATGGGCAGAGTAAAAAGAGGCTAACAGCCAACAGAAAATTCAATTGGATACTTCCAACAATTTCAATTCTGAGAGGATTACCACTGAATTCATAATTTGACCAACTGAATCTTCAGTGTCAGTCAATCGGATTAGATTGATTGATAAAATTGAAATTGATACTCACATCTGTTAAATGTTTCATCATTTCTTCTCTTAGCATTTCCTAAGTTTCTATTTGGTCAGAAAATAACTCAATTTAAAGTCCTAGTTTAATATATATGTAACTTCTTTATAAAAATGGATAATTCTGCTATGACAACAACTCTGTGCATGGTTTTTCTACCCCTAGGTTTTTATAAAAACGAAACTGAAATTCACAACTAAAATATGACAAACTCAAATCCTACTTATAATATACCAACATAACAGGTAGGACATATAGATACTCATATGTATGGCCCTATCAACCCTTTGCAAAATCTAGCTGAGACATTTATTTATTTTTTTGTTTCAAAATATACCTGCTATTTTTATGGATTTTCTGCTTACATGGAAAAGATTTAATTTGAAGGGTTAATTTCTTATTCGTGAAAAACTTCAAAAGGCATTTTAAAGATCTAAAAATGATGTGATGTTGAGAATCTCTTTTATACAAATACCAATTTAAAAATTCATGACACATTCATATTAATAAATTTTAATTGTAAATATTTTAATAATGTAAGTTCCTTTACCTTTATTTAAAAAAACGTGACATTTCCTGGGATATTTCGTCTATTTCTGTTAAAATTCTTGTAATTCAATACATTTTTTTCTCGAAATTCCCCTAAGCAACTTCAAAAATTTTAAAATTTCCAGTTCTGGCGCAAACATAAAATTGACATACAGAATGTCATAAAATTTCGACGAACTTGCAATAAAAATTCAAAAATTCATTGCACTGAATTTCCCAGAATTGCTAAATCCAACTAAATCCAAGCCATAATGCGCAAATATTCCTACGAATTTCCCAGATTCAGGTATCAACACGCGACAATATTAATAATAGTTTTTCCCTTTAACTTGCTGTAAGTAAAGGCAATAAAATTTGCATTGCCGACAACACGGTGCGACGGACGGACGGCTACACGATAGGCCATAAAATGTATCCGCTCCTTTTAAAATATTTTCAAAAAATGCCTGTCTGGATTATCGCAATCCAAATTACCCTGAAAACAGCGAAATTTGTCCCTTTCCTCTCATAACTCCGATGGTTTGTCAAATAAAAATGTCATATAGCCCAATTTAAAAGATATCTTATGTAAGTTGATTTCTCATTAGGTAGCTGATTTGAGGTTAACTCATGCTCTTAATTGAACTTATAAGACCTCAATTATGACAGGATCAATATCCTTAAGGAAAGCAAAATATTTAATGGACGATTATATTAAATGCAAACAAAGCAACAACCACATGCTGAAAAATTTTATGACTCAAGCGCAGACTCAGTGAGACAGATCAACCTGCAGGTATGACAACGTTTAAAGGACATTAAGTAAGGGCCTATCTACCTGCTTTCAACACTTGTGTATGCATTTAAATATGCATACATTTGTTCTTTTTGAATAAATAGAAAGATGATCTATGATTCACTTAACAGTCGATTATACGAAGTCGTCCGCACAGGTTCTCCAGATTTAAGTTTTTACTTTTCCACAACGCATTACTAAAATGAGTGTATCACTTTTTTCGCTACTTGAAAATAACATCAGCACCCCACGAAAACTTCCTCGTAAAAATAGTTGGAAAGATATCAAAAACCAAACTAATTTCGAACGCAAGCACTTGGCTCAAGCACCTTCAGATGCTGGATATTTAAACTATCCTCACGGTATCATATCAGATATCAACGAATACAATACAAATCTCAAAAAAACGGTTTGTTCTGCATTTTATTCTTCGAATACAAGTACGCTAAAAGCTACAAGCTTCAATCGTGAAATAAGTACAAGCCCGAAGATCGTTGGAGTTGAGAGAAAAAAGATTATCAAATACGAACCCATCTATATGCAGAAGAGACATTCTTTGGAATTAGGAGACATTCGAAGCATAGAAGAACTTCAACAACAAACTCCTCGGTGTATTGAGCCAGTGGAAGCTCCAAGGACCTTGTTAAAAGTAGAACATAAACAGCTCCAGATCCCAACAAAGGAACAAGAATTATTTACTCCTCAGACCAAATTGATCAAACCATCAGTCCCGATAACCAGTGCACCCTCCAATTGTTCTCAAGAGTTTGATAATTTAAAACGCCAATCCTCAGTAAGAGATCGGATATCATTTTTTAACCAACTTTCCACCGAAAAAGTTCCTGATAACTGCCAAATAAGTTCAACAAAGCCAAAGAGCACCTTTTTGTCATTGCTACAAAAAGAGGACCCTCGGGAATCAAAAGCATATGTCCGTCTTTCACAGTTAATAAACAAAATATCTGTGGTAAGAAGTGCTTTCCGGAATCATCATCGTGAATCAACTAAGAAAGCAGCATCACCCGATTTTACAACAGCCAGGAGTTGTACACATACTTTTAAATTCGGAACACATTCTCTGCCAGCTCCACTCAAAAGGAAGCCATCATTCGAAAAGACAAAACCTGTAGCTCTATCTATTGGGAAAAGTTTAAATAGCTACGGGACAAATCCGAGGAGACACCATTTGATGCAGGATCTATCACTTGTTGTTCCAGTTAAATTCAGAGTTGCTGAATTTGAAAAGAACATTTTAAAGAAACATTAGTTTCTGTATAAACAATTATAAATGTACATAAATATTTAATATTAAAATATATGTAGTCTAAGAAAATGTAGCAAAAATGTATCAAAACATCTTTCTTTTTACAAAATATTTGGGCCAAAAAATACTGAAGTATGATTAGAAGCAGGTCCGTAAAGCTGGAAACACCACAATCGAATTTCGAAATTCTAATGATGGGGTGATTTAGGGCTCTTTTTGGGCTAATTTAGTGCTCTAATCCCGACTTGGTTCAAAAATCCCTTCCCCCTCAAACTTGTGGTGTTCCCAGCTTGACGTCAAGCTGGAAACACCACACCTTTAGGTTCATAATTTCAAAAAACTGATGATGAGGGAATTTAGGGCTCTTTTTGGGCTCCTAAGTTAGCGAAACTCCAAATTAGTATCTCCACCCCTTACCCCCTAAAATGACTCGCAAAGTTGAAGTTTTTGGAGACTTTCTAAACCAAACAAAATTATAAAAAACTAATGATTGGGTCGTTAAGTGCTATTTTTGGGCTCCTTAGTTCGCGGAACTCCAAATTGTTTTTTTAAGCCCATATCCCCAAACTTAAGTCTCAAAGCTTAAACTTTTGGAGACTTTCTTAACCAAACACAATTTTAAAAATCTAATGATTGGGTAATGTAGGGCTCTTTTTGTGCTAATTTATTGCTTTTATCCCGAGTTGGTTCAAAAATCCCTTCGCCCTAAAAATTAGTTTCAAAAGTTCAAACATTTTTTTATTGCATTACCCTGACGAAATTTGAACAATTTTTAAATTTGAAACTCAAAATAAAATTTCTGTGGAGAAATTCTGTACCCGACGTTTTGAAAAACAAAATACAAAATAATACCATTCCATTAAAAAATACCAGTTTCGTGGTTTTATTCCCACTGGTTTGTGTTTTACAGGGAAAAAATCAATTTGTGATGACGTGATGACGTCACTCCCAGCAAACTCAACTCCACAGGCTTAACTCATGTATATTTACTCTTATTTTATTTTGGAGATTTGTATATCAACCAATTATATTTAAACAAAGCCTTTCAACCAATCAGATCAAGAATTTATTTTTTGAAATCAAAGTAACCTTCACCGGAATTCAAAATTTAACTAATCAATTTTGAATTCACGCATATTGTGATAGGAATTTTGTGCACAATTTACGCATATCTCAATACGCATAAGATTTACGCATATCTAAATATGCATAAATTCAAAATTGATTAGTTAAATTTTGAATTCCGGTGAAGGTTACTTTGATTTCAAAAAATAAATTCTTGATCTGATTGGTTGAAAGGCTTTGTTTAAATATAATTGGTTGATATACAAATCTCCAAAATAAAATAAGAGTAAATATACATGAGTTAAGCCTGTGGAGTTGAGTTTGCTGGGAGTGACGTCATCACGTCATCACAAATTGATTTTTTCCCTGTAAAACACAAACCAGTGGGAATAAAACCACGAAACTGGTATTTTTTAATGGAATGGTATTATTTTGTATTTTGTTTTTCAAAACGTCGGGTACAGAATTTCTCCACAGAAATTTTATTTTGAGTTTCAAATTTAAAAATTGTTCAAATTTCGTCAGGGTAATGCAATAAAAAAATGTTTGAACTTTTGAAACTAATTTTTAGGGCGAAGGGATTTTTGAACCAACTCGGGATAAAAGCAATAAATTAGCACAAAAAGAGCCCTACATTACCCAATCATTAGATTTTTAAAATTGTGTTTGGTTAAGAAAGTCTCCAAAAGTTTAAGCTTTGAGACTTAAGTTTGGGGATATGGGCTTAAAAAAACAATTTGGAGTTCCGCGAACTAAGGAGCCCAAAAATAGCACTTAACGACCCAATCATTAGTTTTTTATAATTTTGTTTGGTTTAGAAAGTCTCCAAAAACTTCAACTTTGCGAGTCATTTTAGGGGGTAAGGGGTGGAGATACTAATTTGGAGTTTCGCTAACTTAGGAGCCCAAAAAGAGCCCTAAATTCCCTCATCATCAGTTTTTTGAAATTATGAACCTAAAGGTGTGGTGTTTCCAGCTTGACGTCAAGCTGGGAACACCACAAGTTTGAGGGGGAAGGGATTTTTGAACCAAGTCGGGATTAGAGCACTAAATTAGCCCAAAAAGAGACCTAAATCACCCCATCATTAGAATTTCGAAATTCGATTGTGGTGTTTCCAGCTTTACGGACCTATTAGAAGCTTCATAAATTCTGCCCCTAAGATTATTTGTTTTACTTGAAAAGTTCCAAAATACCAAAAGATCTTTTGTAGTATGAACAATAGTGACCTTAAAATAAATATGAATGAAATGATTAATGAAAATACAAATAACTTAAGGGCCTTAAATAGAAAGCAATTAAAACAAATCTTAAAAATGGTTGGTGATTCAAATGGTTAGATTTTAAGATCCAATAATTGTCACAAACACAAATTTTTGGCTACGTTTAATTTAATTTATTGAAATCTTCTACGAGTAAGACATACAGCTAGGTTTTTTTCATTTCACTTTTACTCGAAATGAAATTGAAATCGATTCAAAATATAAATTTGGGTCCTGAAATTCGCTTTAGCGATTTTATTTTTTTTTTTTTGAACTCAAAACGAAGTGAATTAAAGTGTTTTACATTTCGATTTTTTAAATTTTCAAGTGATTTGAATTCGACGGAACAATTGGTGCGTTTTGATTTCGATAAGAGGAAATTTATTCAAAAATTTCACTTAAAGGAAACAAACCTTAAGTTTTTTAAAGAATGCACTTGGCTCGTGAGAAGTTGCAGCTTCTAGTTTGTATTTGAGGGATGGGGCAAAGCATTTTAAACGATTTTTTAAAGCACCAAATGTCTTGTAAACAAAAACAACGTTCTTTCAAAAATGTTCAAGGGACATTTAGAAACTTCAACTGATATATAGAAACTGCCTATCGCAAGGAACCGCAGATCTGCAGCAAAGTTGCATCACCACAGAGCAAATAAGAAAACACTAATATTTTAAATTAAGTTTATTAAAAAGCTCAAAATAAATAAAAACAGAAGAAATTATGAGCATGACACATATTATTTTTTTTTTAAGGATGTGATATGTTAGCTAATTTAATTTCATTTGAAGTGACTTCAAAAAGTATTCGAAGCTATGATATCGATTAAAGTATAGAACTCCTGAAAACAATTTCACTTGAATTTCAATTTCGATTTCATTTCACTCAAATCTTGGAACCTTTGTGATAGTCTTTTATAGCACGTTTCCACCAAAAAATAAACCGAGATTTAAGGCAAGTGATTTTAAATAAATCATGAGGTGTTTCCACCAAAGAAAAGGAGATTCATTTGACGCTTGGTTAATGTCATAACAACCAAACGTCAAATTATTCTCCTTTCGAAAAGAAAAAAAAATATGAAATATGTATTGATTTTATTGATTGATAATTTAATATTTTTAACTATGAAATGTTAATTTCTTTAAAAGAGAATGAGTGTCGGTAATTTAAAACTTTTAGTATCTCGTCAATTGATTCTTCTCAACAATTTGAAAGTGGTAGTGGAAGCAGGAAAATTCACTTTTATAGAAAAAAAAAACGCCTGCAGTGCTTAAAAAAAAAATGTTGGTAGTTGGTAGAAAGAACAAAAGATCAATCCAAAATAAATTTTTAAGAAAGCAGCCTATAAGAAAAGTCTGTGTTAAGGTAAGTACAATGTACAACAACCCAGTCCATTGTATTTATTATATTTCCAATTTCACAGGTACGTTCAAGTACTTTTTAGGAAGAGGATGTTATTAAAGAAAATTTCCGTAGGTATGCACCGACAGAATTTTGAAGATCTTTGTTCTCATCTTCAGCATTAAAAAAAAAGACACCAATTATAGGAAGTCCGTACCTCTTGAGAAGAGGATTGCAATAGCCTTATATGCACTTGGATTCTCTGCAGAGTACAGAAGTGTTGGACACCTCTTTGGTGTTGAAAAATGCACGGTTGGTAAAATTTTAAAAGAATTTTGCAAAGCCGTGTGGAACGTGCTCTCACCTATATATTTGTCTGCATACCCACTTACCGAAGAAAGAATTAAGGAAAACGTAAATGGATTTGAAAAACTCGGATTTAGTGTTTTGGAGCAATAGGTTACCACAAATCTTTGAAAGAAAAAAAACAATATCTAAAGATAAATAACGTTTTACCATTTCTTAGACGGCTGTCATATAGAGATACACCCTCCTGCTGAAGATGCCGTCGATTACTATACATAATTATAAGGGTTGGTACTCGACGGTACTGCTAGCCGTTGTCTATTTAAGGTAAACATTTTATAAAAAAAACCTTAATTTATTCTTATTTTCAATTAATTTAGATATAGATTCCTTTACATATATGTTGGTAGTCCAGGCCCGGCCGGTGCCACGACCTTATCATCAAATCTTGTTGCGTACTGCACAATTTTTTGAATGCCCATAATGATGAAATCATAACCATTGGATACAACATTCAAAGGAAATTATTGTGAGGGAACAGATAGAGTTTACTGTTCACATCAACGATACCAACCCAACAGCAGGAACAATTAGAAATGCAATATGTTTGTTTGATTTGACAAACTAATGTTTCCAAGTAGATTTCAATGAGTTTTATTTGAAATCTTCATTTGAGGAGATTAAAATTTGTATGGTAAATGTTCGAGATTTCAAGGAGATTTGTGACAAATCTAGCTAAATCTCGGTTTAGTGCCCGGTGGAAACGTAGTATTATGGTACCTTAGCCTTACATAATAAAATCGCAGTCCTTTTTAAGAAGGTAAAAATTGATGCATTCACATAAATACTAAGCTCTTCTTCACTTTATATAATTTTTTCGGCAGCATTAAATCTGTATCAATATTATGATGATTATAAACTTGGCACCACTTTCATGGCTTAGATTACATAGTCATTAAGCGCAACTTGTTTGCCTTATTCCCATCAAAGATAAAGCGTTTTGTTAAAACAGCGTCCAAGATGTTCGAAGATCTAAGGAAATATACTACAGTAAACGCGTACTATGAATTTACAAGTTCTATTAATAACCTGGAAACCAAAATAGTTTACCACTGCTAATATTTCTTTGGAATCTATTGATAATTACCTGCATCTAATATAAATATTCCTGGTCTCCGTCAACCTCGCACGGTACTACAAAATGCTGTGCCTACAAAATAAAGCTTTTTTTTCAATACGGCATTCCCCACATCAGGGGAATCATTCCGTAATTTCCGAAACGATAATCATCAAAACGATTATCATTAACGATATCGTCAATAATTTGCTTCACGTAACTTTATCACTATCGTCTCGTCAATCGTTTTCAGTATAAGATCGTTCAGTATATTTCAAATACTCTTATGCTATGACTGAAATGTCAAAATGAACTCAACGAAATATAATGTTTGTTCAATAACTTGAAAATATTATTAAACTTGGTTTTCCTCTTTAGGAAATTTTGAAAATTTGCAAAACATGCCAATATTTTTGTTACATTTCGTAACATAACTAAACTACTACAAAACCTGCCAGCAAGCCATGAACCACTTGCAAAGTTATTTACAGACGCACTCAACAACCCAAGCGTAATACCTAATAACATGGCCTGGATCTCAACCCACTATCAACAATGCTTAAAGGCTCAAATCTTGGGTAGAAACTTACCCCATCAGAAGAGCACCGAATTACACACCTTCTTTTCATGGACCACCTAAAACTATACGCTAAAAGCCGATATAAACTCCAATCTCTCATACAATCCACTAAAATATTCAGCGAAGACATAAACATGGCCTTTGGCCATGAAAAATGCGCCATACTGAAAACTGATAAAGGCAATGCAGCCCCATTAGAAGGACCATATCAAGGAGTAGAAGAGATGAAAAACGAAGACCACTATAAATATCTTGAAATATCACAAAACATACGTATAGACCACACCAAATTAAGGGGGTATTCTTTTTCTCGAAATAAAAAAATCGATTTTTTTTTTCATATTTTCATAGTTTAACTATTTTAAGAATATGTCTACTAGAGGATTTTCCCAAATTCAAATTATTTTCGGAGAAATAAGTATTTTGCTGAGCAGCCATCTAAATCGGTTGGGCTGCAACTAATCGAACAAAAGATATAATGGGGTACTTTAAACGTGTTTTTCTCAGAACTGTCTTTTTGAATCTGATACCCACGATTTCTCAGGTTCTGCCGAACCGATTTACTTGAAATTTTAAGAGAGTCTTCCTTAGGGACTTGTCTACTTCCAGAACTACGGCCATCCCCAAATTTTCATTTTTACTATTTTTAACAAATCGAAGAATGTTCAAAAAAGTGGTAACATTTTTTTTCTTTAGTCAGTCGCCATTTTGTAAAAAATAAAATGTTTGTAACTTTTTAATCTTTTTTAGTTTTTGATTTCAGATTTCAAGGAGAGGTAAAATCGTGGGCATGGTCACGCACCAAATTTTTGAGACGCACCACTCCATCAGCTGATAACTAACGAAATTTTTATTTTTTTTTTACTTTTTTATTTTTTTGTATGCTTCTAATGTGAATAAATAATGTATAAGAAATTTGATGGTAAAAATGTTGCTTGCTTTTTTCTACAGCACTTTAAAAATTACCTAAAATTCATGTCTCTAGACCAAAATACCCCCTTAAATGACACATTTACAGAAAAATTCAAAAAAAAGGTGAACAAAGTACTGAACACCAAGCTGTAAGCTAGGAATTTGATGGAAAGTATTAACTCACAGGCAATATCTTCGCTCAGCTATTCATATTCGGTATCCTTAAATAGTCGGATACTGACCTGCATGGACTGGATAGGATGACAAGAAGACTACTTACCAAATTCCGAAGCCTACATCCTAAATTGTCGGTCCATCGATTATACCTCCCAAGAAAGTAAGGCAGAGGCTTACTCAACATCTATAAAATGTGCAAAACGCAGGAAACCAAAATGAGAAATAAACTACTTTCCACACCTGAACAAATATTATCGATATCTAGATGATAAATTCACGCCCCTGAATCTGACAAACATAGCGGGGGAATTAATATTAGAGCCCCCACATGAAGTTCCCGAAAGCGCTATGTGAGGAGCACATTGACAAGACCAGCTCCCTAAAATGGCTCACAGATTGCTTCCTATTCCCGGAAACTGAAGGATTTGCAATTGCAATACAAGACAAGGTAATAAAAACCAGAAACTACGAAAAGCACTGCCTCGGAGTAGAAGTGACAAGATGATGCAGAAAATGTGGTAAGCCTGGTGAAACTATTGAACACATAATAGCCGGGTGCCCTGTGCTAGCTAACTCCGCATACCTAGGTAGACACAACCAGTTAGCCAAAATCAAAAACCAACAACTCGCAAAAAAATATGAACTGACAGAAAATATAGTACCATTCTACAAATTTCAACCAGTAGCAGTACTAGAATCGGGTGATCATATTCTTTACTGGGACCCATGCTGACGGACCGAACAGTTGACTTCAATCGGCCGGATATCCTGGTCATCGACAAAAAATCGAAAACAGCGACGGTGATAGACATCGCAATTCCACTTACCACTAACATCCAAAAATCCGAAGCAGAAAAGCTAACGAAATATGAAAACCTAGCTATCGAAATTAAATCAGTATGGCAGCTAGAAAGAGTTAATATCTATCCAATTGTGATATTCGCTGAAGGATTAATATCTCACAACCTAAAAAAGAACCTCAATCATATCAGAGTCGAACAAAAAGCTGAAAGAATAGGACAAAAAGCAATAATATTACAAACTTGCCACATAGTGCCCAAGTTTCTGAACTAAGAAATAAAAAAAAATATATGAAAATCGGTCTTTCTTGAGATAGGGTGAATTCCCTCCTCATCGAACACCCGAGCCCAACCCAAGTAAGCTCATGCAGCTGAGAAAGTGCAATAACTCGATAATAATAATAATGATAATAATAAGGCAAACACATTTTTTTCAGTCTAAGTTAAAACTCAGCATATCCTTTAACAGTAATTTGTATTATAATTTGGCAAAGTAAAAATTTTAAATCATTTTAGTTTCTTACTTAGTTTCTGGAAATTTTGAAAAACTTGATATGATAGAATTGTTAAGACGACGGATTAATTACAAGAACAAAAAATACCTTCAATCAGTTTTGCCTTTTTTGATTAAAAAAAACGCTTTAGCACAAATGATTCAGCGTTTCTTTAAGATTAATTTCAGAAACGTACAATCTATTAACTCATGAAGATTTTCCGAAAATTTTAGGAAATACTATAAATATTTCAACTAAATATCGAAAAAGGGATTATAGATTTGGAAAACAATCACCACTTCAATCGAAAAAAACTACTTCTTCAGTTTTTCCTCAAAAATCTGTGTATGTGTTTTTTATTTTAAAAAGTGAGTTCTTAAATACACAGAATAAAATTTGAAGTCAGATTGAAATTAGGCTATTAAAACCGATTAAAAAAGTAGGATTTGATTGACAGGAACAAAATCTTGTCGACCAGTTTTGTTAGTACAAAATTAATTGAGTTTTAGATATAATAAATCTGAAAACCTCATTTTAACAATGTCTGCAAGAATACTTCCTTCGACGGACCGGTAAGGACACTTTCCTATGAAATCATCATTACATCTTCCCTTGCTCTTAAGTTACAAAGGCTGCAGTAGATAGGCAGATCCTCTCGGTGTGGTATATAATTAAGGCTTATCAATTCACCTCTAATTTTGAAAATTGCCGGTTGTTCTCGTTTCGAAAGTAGTTACGTTCGCATAAATTGTGATTTAGATGGTTGTATGTAGATCTACGCACCGAGGATGTAGCTTCATTAATAGCATCGGCTCTCAGTTTTTCAATTTGCAATAAGATTCCGGAGTTCATAATCGCAGTAATTACCATTTTCATCAACTATTCGACAGTCTGTTCTACAGTAGACAGCAAGGTCTTCTAGCTTCTTACACCACAGATTTTTCTTCTCAATTGTTTTCTATGCCAGAATTTTATAATAGTTTTGATGAAGATCGTCTTTGAGGTGTTTTTCGGTAAACGAAAGCATCTTTTAGTGAAGAACCTCTTATATTTAACGCTATGAGATAAAGATTGGTTTGAGAAGCATTTCTTCCATGTTGCAGATATTGCACTTTTAGATTTAATCAGTTTTTCTTCAAGATGTGTTTCCATATTAAGATTGCTGGTTATGGTAAATCCTAGATATTTGTAGGTTTTAACAATCTCGATTGGTTCTCTGTGATAGTGCCTCACATTCCTAGCTGTTATAACTAAAACGCTTTTAACTTCATCATGAGATATGACACTATCCAAAATATCATTCGAGTACGAAGGTTTAGCTTATTGGATAGGAAGCGTAAGACTCTCTGGGTTCAAAAGTAACAGGAAGTGATTATGCAATACATCGATATTTAGTTTCAAATTGATGTTTGGTTTTGCTCCAATAAATTGGTTTATCTCCACCCAGAATTCCTTGGAGCCTTAAGAGCCTCGGTTTCATAAAACGTTGTTCTTTTTTCCTTGCATATTTCTTTGAATTCTGCATTTGTTACTAAATACATTTTTCTGAATTTTCTAAAAGCTTTTAACCATCCGAATGATTTTTTGCTTTTTCGCAATCTACGTCCAACCATTTTTCTTTTAAAAATGTTTCCCTGGTATTTTCTCGATTCCGGGCATGAGAGTATTATGATTTCTTCAATGTCGCCTATTTAAATTGGGGTTGCCGTTGGAAGATTCCGTTCCAGGTTGCATCGATACTCGTGCGCTCTGTCTTCTTTCCAACTTAATTTTGGTGGCAGCTTTAAAACCGTTATATTGTCTTGCTCTATTAGGTTAGTTTGGAATTCAACTACTAATGGCAAGTAATCAGAAAACGGGACATTCAGGCCTATCACAAATTCCATCGTAATCGGAAACTTTTACAAAACCTGAAAAAACTATTACTAAACTATTAAACTATTTCCAAATACGATTTTTCGGAATTAGGCAAGTTAGTTTTTATTCTTATAACGAATATGTTGTCTAAGCAATAATTCTGTTATAGGTATCAAGTTTTTGAAATATTATATTAAAAATTAAAAAATAATGTTAAAAACGGGTATTACTGAAAGTCAGCTCCAAAGCGAATTTTTTGAAACTATGAAAGAATACAATTTAATATTTTCTCAGAATTTCATATAAAGTCAAATAAAAAATTCTATCACAAATTTCATTGTAATCGGAAAGTTTATGAATTCCGAAAAACAGATTCAAGAAATCCGTTCGTAATCCAAAATTATATGAGATTATCCACAATTTTCGGGATTCGTTCAAGTTTCCGATTACGTGGTATTCGTGATAAGGCTGAGAGACTTATTATTAATGAGATTTCCAGAAACTAAGCAAGATACATAAATGATTTAAATTGTAGCGGGTTATCCATTTTGCAATTTCAAAAGTGTTGGGCTGGAATTCAACATGTGTCAAACTAAGTTGTTGAACCAATATTTTTTCAGTTGACATTTCCGAAATGCTGACATTCAACCATTTTTTAAACCTTCTACAAAAATGGTGATTAAGCCACAGACCCATGTCGTGGAGAGAGGAGATTATGGTTTACATAATAGTCTACGCCAGCAATTGGCAAAATTGTGAAGAAATTTGAAGAGACTGGATTGGTAACAGATATTGTAACGCCTCTGCGTCATCGTTTCGCTCATACAACTGAAATATTGCTGCTGTAGGTGAAAGTGTTGCCGAAGACCCGAAATGTCGTTTTATCATCGTGTTTAGGAGTTAGGACTATCTTACGGCATTATGTCGTATCTTGCATTCGCATATCCATATAAAGTCTAGCTCGCACAACAACTCAAGCCAGCTGACCATTCACAACGTCGTAAATACGTCGAATGGGTGCTTGAACCACATGTGCTTGAACCCATTTCTCAAAATTGTCACATTTGGGTTTCTGAGAATCCTCGAGTAATTGATGAAAGGCCATTACATCCACAAAGAGCTACTGTTTGGCGCGCTCGTAAGTCCGGAGCTGTGATTGGACCTAACATCTTTGAAATGGACGACGGACGATGGGACGAATGTCACCGTCAATTCGGATTGTTATGGTCATATGATAACCGACTTTTTTTCCTACTATTGAATAATACAACTTGGAGAATATGTTCTTTAATTTGTCGTGCGTCATCGTGATGATATCAACTGGAAACCAAAATCATGCGATTTGACACCGCTGAACTTTTTTTTGGGGGGCTAAGCGAAAAGATGTGTTTATGCTGATCAAATTTTAACTCTTGAGCACTTAAAAACCAACATTCGTCAAGTTCAGCGTTATTATCATATGATAACCACCTTTTCTTCCTGTTTTTGAAGTATACGACTTAAAGAATATGTGTTTTCAACAAGCGGTGCCACATGCCACACAACTCGCTCGAATATGGTTTTATTGCAAAAGACATTTCCTGACCGTAATTTTTCATGCGTCGTCGTCGTGTCGATATCAATTGCCCACCAAGATCAAGCAATTTGACAACGCTGCACTTTTTTTTGTGGGGCTACGCAAAAGACTATGCTCTTGCTGATAAAATTTTAACTCTTGAACACTTAAAAATCAACATCTGTCAAGTTATTTGTACCGGTACAATATATGCCAACAAGTGGTCGAAAATTACCTGAATAGAATCGATGCTTGCAACAGTTCACGTGGTGGCCATTTGAATGATGAAGGGTTACAAACTTTCAAACTTTATAATAAAAAGAAATATCATGAACAAAAAATATAATTTATATGTATTTTATTTACGTTTACTTTTGAAACCGCAAAATAGATAACCCTTTATTTACAAGGGAAAGCTTTGTACTTTGCAAAATCATCATACAGGTTATTTTTAAGAGTTATTTTGAGCTTTAATTTAGACTTAAAAACCACGTTTTCGGTTGTTTTAAATATTCTTAAAAAGCATGTTTCAAAAACCCGATGTGGTAGAAAAATTTCAAGGTCCCTAGAGTCGAAATAAAAGATTGTTAGAAAGATGCCTATGCGTGCGTGTGTACTTACGTCCGTACGTTCGCGACATTTTTTCGTCGTCCATAGATCAAGCTCCAGAAGAGATATGGGCATCAAATAAATTGTATTATATTGATAATAAGGCAGAAAGGGCTCTCAACAAAATTGCGGTGGCGAAATTTTTACCATAGCAGTTCAAAAAAAGGTGACAAATTTGGTTAACCCTAAATATCTCACGAACCAAAAACACTAGAAACTTGAATTAAAGTTTATACAATATATTGTAACGTGATATCAAACAAGTATATTTTTTGAAAAAAAATTCAATTTACTTTTTTTTGTATAATTAAAAAAAAAAACGGAAACAAAAATTTGTCACCTCAAAAATTTTATGAATACAAGATGATTTTATCTCCAAAACAATCTTGTGCAACGAAAATTAACGTTTTCAACAGTTTTTTTTTTTTATAAAAAATCAAAACCTAAACAAAACAATTAATAAAAGTAGTTAAAAATTGACTCAAATGTCTTTCCAAAACTTTGAGATATGGGCTTCAAACTACTTTCATTTCAAATTAATAAAAGTTGGTAAAAACAGATTTTCGACTCAATTATCTTTTCAAAAATTTAAAATATTAATTGACATCTTTTTTAACAAAACACGAAAACCTGCAAACCTCTTAAGCAAGACGGGACGCATCCCATACTCTTTTATTATTATATTATATAATATATCTATGATGCACCCTCTAGTAATATGCAATAATTACCCGTGTTTTGTTGAAAAATCTATCAATAGTATAGCAGGATTTTACAGGAATAACAAAAATAATGTCCGTAGTATGAAAAACACCGATAAAAGTTACAGTAGAATCTTACTGTGGATGGGTTCTTGACATTTATACGAGTCTCGAATTGATCTTATGTGATTTCGTTCTCAAATGTTGGTGCATTTGTATCTTGAAGGCTGTGTTCGTTGAGTAGTTGTGCATTTGGAATCAAGTGTGTTTTCCATTGGGGAAACAAATCAATCTATTACTGTTGATATTATCGAGTTTTGTTAGTGAAAATAGACTAATTAGGCTTATTTTGCAATGGAAAAGATATTTATGTTTTTCCACCAAAGACTTATCTCAGTTTAGATTATATAAATCTTCATGGTGTTTCCACCGCACAAGAAGATTTAAAAATTTTGATTTTATACATATTGACTTCCATAGAACTAACGATGGCAAGAATGAAGCTTTAAGTCTAATGAGCATTTTATATAACTTAAACTGTTCATCGATAGATTTAAATTTAAATAAGGTGGGATTAAAATCATTGTTTAGAACCAGTGCTCCACTATCGTAAACGTTCTCATTTTATTTGTTGTTCTATAATAGTTAAATGTTCACTTTGTTTTGTATTTTGCGCGTGTGTTAGGCTATATTTGTATTTTTTTTACTAACAACTAACACATGCACTTATGATTAGCCTCTGATCGTAGTTGGACGCTTGCTTTAAGCTTACTACTTTCTGAAATTCTGAAGTGTAAAGAAGTGCAAGTGCATCAAACCATCTCATTTGATTCGTGTTAAACAATGAAAACCTGAATAGTTCAGCACCATATAAGAATATGCTACCTACTCCATGTGCAATTATTTTTAACTTAACATAAGAAGTTTTTGTAATGGGTCCGATTTGTCAAATTGAAAATTTTGACATTTCTCGACATTTCAAGGTCCCTAGAGTCGAAATAAAAGATTTTTAGAAAGATGTCTGTGCGTGCGTGTGTACGTACGTTTGTACATTCGCGACGTTTTTTCTTCCTCCATAGCTCAAGAACCAGAAGAGATATCGACTTCAAATAAATTTTTTTATACAGATAATAAGACAGAAAGATGCAGAAAGGGCTCTCAACAAAATTGCGTGGGTGGTTTTTTTACCATAGCAGTTTGAAAAAAAAGGTGAAAATTTTGGTTAACCTCAAATACCTTACGAACCAAAAACGCTAGAGACTTGAATTAAATTTTATATAATATACTGTAACGTGATACCAAACAGGTATATTTTTTGAAAAAAATCAACATAACGGTTTTTTTATTAATCAATAAACCTGAAAAAAAAATATGTCACCTTTAAAATTTTACGAACACAATACGATTTCATCTCCAAAACAATTTTGTGCAACGAAGAATAATGTTTTTGACATCTGATAAAATTTTGAGAAAAATCTAATTGATACTTTTTTTTATAAAAAATAAAAATCTAAAAAAATGTATAAAAGTTGGTAAAAATTGATTTTCGACTTAAATATCTTTTCAAAACTTTGAGATATTGGCTTTAATTTACTTTTATCTTTTAAAAAATCTTGTTGTCAACATTCAGTTAAAGTTTGAAAAAATCGAATATACAGTTTTTTTACAAAAAAATAAAAACCGTAAAAAAAATTACAAAAAGTTGGTAAAAAATGATTTTCGACTTAAATATCTTTAAAAAACTTTGAGATAATAGCTTGTAACTAATTTTTTCTTATAAGGAATATTGTTTTCAACATTAGGACAAATTTTGAGAAAAATCGAATTGACAGTTTTTTTACAAAAAAATAAAAACCTAAAAAAAAATGTATAAAAGTTGTTAAAAATTGATTTTCGACTTAAATACCTCTTCAAAAATTTTAAATATTGGAATCAAACTAATTTTATTTTATAAGAAATATTGTTGTCAACATTCAGTAAAATTTTGAAAAAATTCGAATTGACAGTTTTTTTACAAAATATAAATCTCTAAAAAAAACAATACTAAAACTTGGTAAAAATTTAATTACGACTCAAATAGCTTTTCAAAAATTAAAAATATTGTCTTCAAACTTTTTTTATTTCACAGAAAATATTGTTTCCGATATTCAGTAATTTTTATATAAGCATCCAACAGTCCGTTTTTTCATAAAAAACAATATCTACAAAAAATAGCACGCAAATTTGGTAAAAATTGATACGAGTACATATAGACAAACTTTGAGGCAAGACAAATCGACAGACGGGATGGGAAGTTATCAGTGTGGGTCGCATCCCAGCCTCTTTTTTTTTAATTTGATTAAACCAAAAATTTAATTTTCTACACAAACATGTTAATAAACAGACCATAACGCATTATCTGTAAAACCAACTCCTCTACATGGGTTTTTTCTTCGCAAATTTTGACTCGACTCCGATCCCCGACCAGAATCCAGGCGAATCAAGCGCATTTCAACTCGGTTCAGATATATAAGAATTTAGGCGAGCTTCAAGCTCGCTTCAACGCCACATGTTAATGCAGCAGTCTACGAACAAACCCTCTCCTTGAAGCAATTGTTAAACATGTCGATTTCTATTGAACCACATGAAATAGACGGCCCGTCGCTACTAAAAATCAATATTTTTTGGTTCCAATGGAAAGAAAAAACGTAGCAATATCTTTTTGTAAGTGTATTAGTGTAGCAGCTGTCAGAAGAATACTAAAATATTTACAGTAATAATCCCGCCTCTCGTCTATTGTTTTGAATTCAATTTCATTAGCTGCTACCGGTCTGGTGTCCGTATATCTTTCTACAACGTTTTCAAAATTTTTAATGGAATTTCTTTCATTCCTGGATAAAAATGCATTAGCTTGAACAATTGTCGAAGTCATCCAATTGAAAATTGTCAGGATATCTTCGTCCTCGGACGAAGACGAATCTAGGAGCAAATCCAGCATTCTGTGGTCTATGCCCTGAAAATGAAATAATTATGCTTCAACCATCTCAAGTATTCAATATAATTTTATAATTACCTGAAAGCACAACAATAATATTGCCAAGAAATTAATCAAATTTTGTATTGTTTTCACAGAAAATAATTATTTATAATTACAACATAACGAAGCTGAATTCTCTTCAATTATTTTTTCCACAAACAATAATTTCATTTGACGTTTGCAAAACTGTCAAGTTTTTAGTATGTGTTCAAATGAGTGTGAAAATCTGTGTAGATTGTTCTCAAAAGACGAATTCAAAACGAATCAATTCGTCGGGAAAAAACATCAATACTTTTCCCATTGGAAAACGTTTAAGAAAAAAATATTGCCGGCCCGTCGACGGCACATCAATATTTTGGTTCAATGGAAAACCACATAACTATTTTTATAGAACCTCAATTTCCAGATGTTTTCTTAACATTTCTTCTTGAAAATTGTCCATTTTATTACTTTTAGTTAGTTTTTTTGCTAAGTTAATATTAACTTGTGATTTTCGCAAAACTTTCTTCTATTTGTGAGTTTTTGTATTTTTATTCTGTACTGTAATATATATGGAATACCAAAAAAACGCACTTATTGTTTCAAATAAAATGTCTTGCGATGTAATTTGATCAATCAGTTTGTTTATTTTTTAGGTTTTATAGAATTTAAAACAGTTCAAACATACATAAGTTCCGTCGTGTTTATTTTTAGACTCTAGGCTATAATTTTAAAATGAGTTTAAACTGTCTATGAATAACATAAGATAAAGTTTAGTGTAGCAAAAACAAACTCTGAACTTATCAAAGAACTATGAATATGGCCCAATGATTTCATCACTTTCATAAATTTGAAACCTCTCGAATTCAAACAATAGCTCGTTTAAACACCCTGCAAAAGCAAAACTATAAAATAAGTAATTAAATGTAACAATTTCAATAACAATCGTTGCAGGGCGAGACACTATTGTTTCAAAAAAAAAAAAGATTAAAATTGTTTCCTAGTGTTGTCCTCCGATATCCTTATATCACCAGACTGTCTTGATTTGCTCACAAAGATAAAAGTAAATATTGTTGGCGACATTGTTAAGATGCCACAACAATGAGGTGCATGAGTAATGGTTTATTTTGTTTCCTAAACAATATAATAGTACATAGTTCATATCTACAACTTCTTGTTCTTGAAGCCATATGTAATTAGTCATACTCTGAAAAAAGGTAAGGAACATCTAAAGAGGCAGTAAATAGAAATAAGAATGCAAATGTACACGAGATAGCAAATAAGGTGCATCAATTTCACCATTAATGAGTTAATGAAGAAATATTAATTCATTATCAACACGCATTTGATGAGTAGATTGAAATTAAAGAAGCTGAATACGATGTTTACAGGGAGGCATAAGGATCATCCCAAGGAAGAACCTTTAATGCAAAGGGAATGGAATTATGTTGAATTGATTCAATACGTTTTCTATGAATAATAATAATAGTAATAGGGAAACATATTCAAGATGAGGGCGAATATGTCAATTGTACAAAGAAAGAGTAACATGGGGATCATTGAACCCCTTTCCCCAGAGTTTTATAAAACCAAGCTTAGAACTTGCCATATTGATAATAAAATTATTGTGATGTGTAAGTTCTAAGTTGGAACAAAAACGAGCACCTACATCTTTAAAAGTGAAGACGCGTTTTAATTTAATTTTACAATAATCAAACACACTACTGATTTGTTTTTTAGAAAAAGTTATCGTCTGGCATTTTAAAAGGGTTTAGGGTAAGGCTATTTTTCCCACACCAAAATGCGAAACTTTCAATGTCGGCTTGTAAAAGGATACGATCATGGTTGAACTTTATTATCTTAAAAAATCAGCAAAATGGCTGCGTTCAAACTCGTGTTGGATAGGGTATCTTGGATAGGTGGATTTTTAGATAGCTTGTTGAACTTGTTGGATAGCTGTATTGAGATAACTGTCAAAAAATAAAAACAACTTTCAGCTGTTCACAAAAAGCATCAGAGAAACATTTAAGCTTCGAAGTCAAAATTGTTGTAAGATAAAACATTTAATGGATAATTCAACTGATTCGTCGTACGATAATGAATTGATAGGTGCTTAAGGGAGTATTCTGGTCTAGAAATAAAAAAAAATCGCTTTTTTTTTTCTTTTCATATTTTCATAGTTTAACTATTTAAGAATATGTCTACGAAAGGATTTTCCCAAATTCAAATTATTTTCGGAGAAATAAGTATTTTGCTGAACAGCCATCCAAATCGGTTGGGCTGCAACTAATAGAACAAAAGACATAATGGGGTACTTTAAACGCGTTTTTCTCAGAACTGTCTTTTTGAATCTGATACCCACGATTTCTCAGGTTCTGCCGAACCGATTTACTTGAAATTTTAAGAGAGTCTTCTTTAGGGACTTGTCTACGTCCGGAACTACGGCCATCCCCCAATTTTCATTTTTACTATTTTTAACAAATCGAAGAATGTTAAAAAAAATGGTAAATTTTTTTTTTTTTCATTAGACAGTCGCCATTTTGTTAAAAAAATGTCTTTACCGTTTGCACTGCTCTTTCGGCAGCACCATTAGACTGGGGGTGATATGGTGGACTTTTCATACATTTTATATTGTTGTCATTGCAAAACTTTGCGAAGAAAGTTGAATCGAAGGGGGGTCCGTTATCGGACATTAATGTGGAGGGCAACCCAAAATATGCAAATACAGTTCTTTTACTAAGGTTTCAATTTTTGTATTTTTCATTATTTTAACATCCACCCATTTTGTAAAACTATCCACGATTATTAAGTACTCGCTCACTGGCCACGGTTGATGATGGCTAGACACGGGTTTGTTACTAGAGTAAACACAAGCTTTTCAATTAAAAACGTGGCTCTCGATGTCGCCATCGATGCCAGGCCACCAAAAATATTGTCTAGCTAACATCTTCATCCTCACAACTCCGATGTGCGTATCATGTAATAAAGTTAAAATTGAATCTCTCAATGTTCTAGGGATAATAAGACGTTCTCCGTAAAATAAACAGCCTCCTTCTCGTGACAAAGAAAACTTTTTTTGAACATATATTTTAAGATTATGCTAAACTAAACAGGGAAAACAATTTTGAATCATACTGAGAACACTTTTTAACTCCCAGTCTCTTTCGGTTTCTTGACGAACATCTTCAAAATTTATATTCATGTAATTCGTTGAATGTATGGCTTTTATACTATCATTTTCTAGACCTGTGGCATACTGTAATGGAAGACGGGAAAGTCCATCGGCGTTACTCATTTGAGAACCCTTTTTGTACTCAATTTTGTATTGATATGTTCTAAGAAAAACAGCCCACCTATGAATTCTAGCTGCCGCAACAGCTGGCGTAGATTTCTTAGGATAGAAAATCTCCCGCAAAGGTTGATGGTCCGAATTAATAGTGAAAGTTCTTCCATAAATGTATTTATGACATTTTTTCACTATAAATATTATAGCTAGGGCCTCTTTGTGTAATTGCGAATAATTTTGCTCAGAAGTGCTTAAAGTGCTTGATGCGAAAAGTACGGGTCTTTCAATACCATTAATTATATGGGAAAAAATCCCCCGACCCCGTACGGACTTGTATCGCAATGCAATACTATTTCCTTAATAGGATCATAATGTGCTAAAATATTATTTTGCAAAATGAGGGTTTTACTTCTTACTTCTACTTCTTCTTCACATTTACTGGGCCACTCAAATGGTACTTCCTTTTTAGTTAATTCATATAGAGATCTCAGTTCAGTAGACAAATTTGGAATAAATCGGGAATAATCATTTAAGAGACCTAAATATGATTTCAATTGATAAGATTATGGGGTTGGGGAGCGTTTTTTATGGCTTCTAAGTTCTTTGTACTTGGCTTAATGCCATCTTAAGTTATTATGTGACCCAAATAGTCGATTTTATTTTTATAAAATCTACACTTCTCATATTTCACCCTGACTTTGAATTCATTTAACCTTTCTAAAACCTTCCTTAAATTATTTTTGCATTCATCAAAATTACTTCTAAACCTAAACAGCCCCCAATCTGTATTGATTGTGAGAAACTCTTGGCAAGAATCCTCTACTTCAACTTGCTGACAAGCCCCGTCTAAATCCAAAACACTAAAAACAGCGCAACCCGCCATTGCAACGAAAATATCTTCACTTTTAGGTAAAGGATAATGATTTGTTTGTACATAAGGGTTAATGGTACAATTACAGTCAACACATAGTCGAACTTCACCGCTTGGTTTTTCTACCGCAACGATTGGAGAAGCCCAATTGCTGTATTTGACCGGGCATATAATATGTTCTGCCACCAACCTATCTAACTCTTTCTTCACCCTATCCTTGACTCCAAATGGAAGGGAATAAGGCTTACAAAAAACTGGAACTGTGTTTTCATCAAGCAATATATTTGCTTTAAACCTCTGGCTACTGTTTTTTCACCCTTAAAAACATTTGGATATTTAGTAAAAAGATCTGTAACGCATTTTTGTGTGATCTCCACCTTAGCAATCAACTTGTTCCCTGATACAATTTTATCCCTCCACAATGGAACTATCCTGTCCAACCATGACCTTTCTAGCAATGGAATAAACACCTTAGGACCACCGATAACAACCAACTCCAACTCAAACTTATCACCTTCCAGCGTTAATTTGACCTTCACCATCGCACAACCTACTATATCCCCCTGAAATGACGTTAAGATTTCTATTATAATTCTTTTATTTCTGTATTTGGGTACAGTGATTTCCATGTGCTTAAGTGCATAACAAACGTGCATGCACCAGAATCAATTTCCATCTCCAATTGCTTGCCATTACATATTACATGTATAAATAATGCACTACTGTTATCATATATCACGTTATTTAAATAACCTAAACATGAGTTTTCTTCAACATCAGAATCATTAACTGCACTAATTTTGTTTCTTTGAGCATTATATGAATTATTTCTATTTCTACTCTTTGAACGATTTCTAAAATAACTGTTATTACGGTTTTTAATATAACAATATTTCTGTGTGTGTCCCCACTTTTTACAAAAATTGACATTGTAACTTATCAAAATGTCTCATTCTTGACCTTGAATTACCACGAAATGAATGCTCACCGAGGGGTCGTACTGTTGTACTCCTGGAATCTCTGTCACCATCACTACGTTTTGTCCTCACCGAATTTACAGCCACTGCCGAATCACCACTCATATTCGCCATCTCTGTCTCTATTAGTTCCATATTCAAATCTATTTCACATGCTTTTTCCCATGTTAATTCATCAGCGTCGATTTCGATTAATTTGGACTGTATTCGTTTGTTCTTGAGTCCCATGAGTAGACGATCTTTCAAAGCTTCGTTTAAAAACTCAAGGTATTTACAACCTTCTGCCAGCTGCTTAATAGCAACAATAAAATCTGAGACACTTTCATCTAGCTCTTGGTTTCTATTTAAAAATTTATATAACGCTCAGCGGTAATATTTTTCTTGGGCTCAAAATGTGCTACCAATTTTTGTACAAGCTCGTCATATTTTAGATCATCTGGCTTTTTTGGAGCCACCAATATTTTCGATATATTATACAAATCACCTCCTCCGACACCGATTAAAAACGAGACCTTACCATCGCCTGTCGTTATTTTACTGAGCTTAGGCAAATGATTAAGTCGTTCAATATAACTATTAAAATTATCACCAGTGTTAAAATATTCAATTCGTCCAATGAATTTCAGGGCTTTTTATAAGTTCATCAACGATATTTTTTGTTCGACCTCTTTTGTTTCGTCTATTTCGTCAGAGCTCATTTAATCGGTGCTTTATAACTATATACTTATAACGTCTTAAACTTCCCGTTATCCTCGTCGCCAGTTTTATGTTTCAACGGAGGAGAAATGAAAACGACCAGATTTGACTTAAGACTAAATTTATTTTATTCACAATAACTTAAACTAACTTACAGCTAATGGTTTAGAGAAAATACGGAGAAGAGAGCAATGATGATAATATTACAGTGTAATCTAAAAGTATTCATACAATCATATCACTAAGCTCAATGGAACGAACTTGAGTCCCTTACGAAACGTGAGAGGCTGATAATGCTGATATGATTTAAATCGTTTATATCGTTAAAGAAGAATTCTTCTAGGTAATTCTTGCGTTTTCGAGCCAGAGCAGAACATGTACAGAGAAGATGAAGAACTGTTTCCTCCTCTTCCTTGTCCATACAGCTTCATTCAAAAGTCATTTGAGAATACGCCTAGTCACGTGGCGCACTTTCTTATTCTACAGTTCCACCTATTATCGAGCTTGTATGCGAGCTGCTTAGAGATAGCAAGCACCTTTTAAATCCAGTGTTGTCCAGATGTTTTTGTGACTTGACACGTGGTGATGTTGTTCCACCTGGTGACTGCCCTCCTCACATCGTCTTGCATTAGCAACAGTTTATAAGTAGCGATTGGTATGCCAGTGTGTGCCAAACGTGGTAGGATGGGCTGTACTGTACCGTTCCTGGCATCTGCCTTACAGTAACGTGGAATGTCTCTATGGCTCGGTCGGCACCCAGCAAAGGTGAATATTAAACTGTTGTGCCATCTCCATTAGAGATGATCGACAGTTATGGACTGTTATAGTGTTTCAGAGAGACAGCAGCCTGTCTATCTGAGAAAATACGGATATCAGATGTTCATATCACGTTTTCTTTAAGCGAGGACAAGACTTTCTTTACCTGGAACACGCTACAATGATGGGAAGGCGGAACGAGAGACTTAATTTCAGTCGTTTAGAGTACACACCTCAACCAACCCCTTCTTTTTTTACCCATTTGTGTAAAAATCGATTGACTCATCCTCCAAGAATGTCCTATCCTCCCAAAAAGATCTGGGAGGTATAGAAATCTCGAAATTTCTGTCGAATTCCAGTTGGGGGATGGTGTAGTCTGTGTGCTTTGGAATTGATTCTAAATACCAAAGAATTACGGAGCGGCCAATGTTGTTGTTAGTCCACTGCAAAGAAGTTTTGAGGCGAATAGCAGAGCTTGCAGCTATTTGTTTGCTAAAAATGTCAAGAGGTGTTAGGTAGAGTAAGCCGCAAATAGGGTCGTGCGAAGCGATCCGCTTATATGTACATAGGCTAGCTGAACGTTGCGTTGGACTTTATTTAATTTATCCCTGTTTATACCTTTCTCGAAAGCAGTCCACCATACTGCCAAACCTTATATTAAAATCGGTTTGATTACCGGTGGGTATAGCCAATGCGTGATTCTGGGTTGTTAACCCTATTTATTACCAATAGCTTTTTTGCAAGAAAAGAGAGCTACAGTTGCTTTTTGACTCTTTCCTGTACGTTGCGTTTCCAATTTAGTTTTTTATCTAAGACAACCTCCAGGTATTTAGCCTAGTCTGAGAATTTTAATTGAATTTCTTTAATATAGGGAGGGTTGACAAATGGAATTTTGTATCTCCTCGATAATAAGACTAAATCGGTTTTATGTGGGTTAACACCCAGTCCACACCGATCGGCCCAAAGTATTAGTCTGTCCAAGGCATTTTGTAAGAGTTCTTTTAGGATATTAAGATGCTTTCCTGAAACTGCTATAGCAACGTCGTCCGCATAGGCTATCACTCTGAAACCCTCCTCATCCAGACTAGTTAGGATTTCATTCACCACTAGGTTCCAGAGGAGAGGGGATAGAACACCACGTTAAGGTGTCCCTCTACTAACGAATCGTCTACCAGAAGAGTTGCCCAGTTTTGAGTTAATTATTCTTCTAGTAAGCATTAAATGAATTAACTCCCGAAGCGAACTCTCTACATTTAGAGTGCAGATGTGATTGCAGATGTGTCCACGTTGTTAAAGGCACCTTCCATGTCAAGAACAGCAACTATAGTGAACTCTTTAGGATGGAGGGAATATTCGACGGTGCGTACTAAAGTGTGTCACGCTGTTTCCACCGATTTACCTTTACAGTAGGCATGTTGAGACGAAGACAGAAGTTTTGTATCGATACTTGCCCTTAAATGGATATCAATAAATCTTTCCAAGGTCTTAAGAAGGAATGATGATAGACTTATAGGTCGTAGATGTTTAGGATTGACTTGCCAGCATTTACCTGCTTTGGGTATAAAAACAACTTTAACTTTTCTCCATGCCGAGGGAACATGGACCAGGTAAAGACAGCTGGTAAAAATTGCCTCAAGGATTGGTGCAATTATGTCAGAAGTCTTGTGTAACTCGGCGGATATTATTAAATCTGGCCCTGCAGATTTAAATGGTTTGAAGCTGTTGAGAGCCCCTGGTAGATACTAAGTGAGAAGTTACATATATATTCTGGCGTTGTAACTGGGTCCAGACGAGATATAAACGTTATTATTGGTTTCGAGACAGCTATTGGAAGCTGAAATTGTGTCAAAATCGGAGGTATATGGGGGGTTCTGGTATGATCTGTAAGTATTGGGGTGATGTTGACATTTGTTAGTAGAATTTGTAGCAAGCACAGAGTTTTCTTGGCTTCTTTTCTTGGACTTTTTCTTGAACTTACCTTCATTTTAAGATCTCCTCTTGAAAGAAATTCAAACAAGTTGTTTTTTTTGTATTTTCATCCAATTTATTGATTCTGTTTTTGATTTTCTATATTTTTTAACTTTTTTCCTATTTCTGTTTTGGTTGGTCGGGATAGATCTGTATAATACCTGCAACATTATTTTATTCATCTTATTTCTCTTTACTATTTTACATAAACAACTTTTTTTCTTTCAAAACAATTTCCTAGTTTTTTAATTTCTCTTATTTTTTGTAATTTGTGTTTTTCTCTTTTTTTTTTCATCGTACTTTGCAACAGAAATTAACATAGTTTTGCTTTTTATGAAATAGTTATTTTTTAACAAATATTTTTTTTGGGTTACTAACAACAGTTTTTCTTTTCTTATTGGGGGGGGGGGTATTAAGGTAGTGGACTTTTTTGTCTTTTTAATAAATTGGATGACATTGTTTTTTTTTTGTTTCCTGTTCATTTTCTTTGATTTTGTTTTATTTAAAATTTTTTGGACTTGTTTTATTTGTTTTAATTTGCAGCAATTAACATTACTTAATTATTTTATTTTTTGTGTTTAGCCATTGAATTTTTGTTTAACATTACAATATTACATTTGTTTTAATGTTTTCTGTTGTCAGTTTATAACTTTTCTTTTTATTTTGCTTTAACTTATAAATGTATTTTGTTTTGTTTATAATTTTTTGTTTTATTTATTTAATGGCAGTCTTTTAATTTTCAAGCGAATTTTATTTTCTTTGTTAGATTTTGTTTTGGTGTTGTTTTTTTTTTTTGTTAATTTGTGTTTTTGAAAGCATCTAAAACAAAAGAGTGATAATTACTTTGAGGACACTACTTAAAGTGTTTTCTTATCTTTAGCTGCTCAATATAAATGTTTCACTTTCTTATCATCATTTTCAAAAACACGATTTTTCCATTGGTTTGAAAATCATAGAAACTAGAAAAAACCTTATCTTTCTTATCACTTTATCATTTTTTAACATTGATCTTTTGTATTCGCCTTTTTTTAAAGTGATTTATTATTTAAAAAAAACTAGTTTCTTAAAAAAAAAGTCAAAACTGCAAAATTGCTGCATTTATAAGTGAATTAAAAACGAATCTTATTGTAACACCACTCGTTTACATAATAAAAATTATGTAACAAGTTGTAGATAGTTCAAAAAATCTAAAGAAATTAAAAAATTTAAATTTTTATCACAGTTTTGACTTTTCCGATTTTCAATGGAGCCTTTTATTTTTTGTGTTGTGGTTTGCTGTTACACATCCATCAAATGATCTTCTTTTTTCTCTTAAATATTGGGCTAAGGACATTTTTTAAAAAACAAGAAAAGAATTTATGCATTTCAAAAATCAAGAGAACGAGTAATAAAATTAGGACTTAAAAATTCAAAATCAAAAATTAAAAAAAAAACCATAGAATAATAACGAATGTGATGGACGTGTATACATGCAAATGAAAATAAAAACTATATAAAAATTTTTAAATTATTTAGCCCAACTTCTATTTTTGATTACTTTTGTTTTCAATTTAAAAAAAAAATGAAAAAGTTAAATTACAAAAACAAAAATCAGATAATAAATTGTATAAAACAGGTACTTATTTATGTTGTATGTTGTATTTGAATTGAGTTGATTTGTTTCCTTTTTTTAAATTTTGTTTCGCTTTGTTTGAAATAAAAAATAAAATGTCATATTAAAAAAGATTTATATTTGTTAGAGATATAAACATTTAGGAACAAGTCTTGTTGATAATTTTTTTGTTTTTGTTGTTATTCTTAAGGCTTGGCGACAAGGAAGGGTTGGATGTAAATTTTTTTATCGACTGGAATATTTCACCAGATTGAAGGGTTTTGAAATTGTAAAAGGCGAAGAAGAGGTGGTAGAGAGCGTTTTACATTTTTGTTTGTTGTTTTAATTGGGAAGACAAAACCACGCTGGGAATTGCGATTAAAAACTTAAAAGACTTAAACAAAATTATTTATTTAACTTCTTTTCGTATATGTCACTTTTGCCGATTAGACGATTTTAAGGGCTAATGAATTATTTTGTAATAATGCACCGAAATTTCATATTTCAAAATACAATTATTTAAGTTTTGTTTTGGGCTACAAAAGCTATAAAAACTTATCTTGAAGTCAATTTTTATCACAAAAAAGAAGATACGTACAAGAAGATATCATTTTGTTTCTTTTTCTGGTATAATTGTATTTAATTCGAATAAAGTCGCCTTCTTCTCAGGTTCGATTATAAAATAGAAAAAATCTTTAGCTACATACATAGAATCATTTTGTTTTTGAATTAATTTAATTTTTGAAAGTGATTTTCTTATCGATTAATTGATTTTGGTTCCCTATTTTTTTTTTGTTAATGTAATCTTAAGTTTTTAATTTTTTTCAGTTATGAATGTTTAAACCAAATTGTTTTGAGTGCCTCTTGGATGATTGGATTTTTTAAAATTACAATTTTTATTTATTCAAGGGATTTACAACTGAGTGTTTTGTTTTTGTTTTTTATTTTGTAAATTATTATTTATTCAAAGTTGTTTAAGTGTCTTTTTGTTTAGAGTCTCGCCAAAACGGAGACGGACAAAATTATTCTAATTTAAGTTACATATTTACAAACAATTTTTCTTTTCTTTTTTTCTTTATTTTATGCTATTATAATTTTATTCATTTAGATACATTTTCTTTTTTTACAATCTTGTCACTCGAATGCACTTTAATTGGTGTCATGTGTTTTGTTTTTATAAAAATGTTTTAATTTTGTATTTATTTTATAGTCATTGAAGTTGTTTTCATTGGGTTGTTGTGGGAAAATGAAAAGAGAACTACTTTTGGATTTTAGAAACCAGTTCCAACAATTTCACGACTTGATAGTTGAAATTAAGTGAAAAAGTAAATGGAGTAAATTTCTAGGATAAAGGAGAACTCAATTTGAAAACCAAATTCGACTTTTAAAATACAATCCATATCGAAATTCGAATTGAACCACTTTATAGCAATTAAGGTTGCTGTAACGTTTTTCAGAATAATGTTTTATTTATCTTTAACTTTCATTTACTCCTTTGTTTTTCTTTCCTTCAGATTTGGATGTTTTATTATGGTTTTTGTATTTAAGCTAAGCAAGCTCCACAAAAACAGCATACAAATTGCCACATAATAAAGATAGTGTAAGAACCCCACCAAATGGAGACAAAGCTGGATCCCCAAACAGATATTAACACAAATGTTGTACGCATTTTGAATTAGGTTAATCTTTAACCAGTTAGACCTACTTCTGCAGGCGAAATGGACTACTTTGTAGACTTTAATAGCATACTTCGACTTGAAAAAAGAAACAAGACCTTTTTTGATGGATTATAAAAATACATTCGATAGAATATTATTTCCATAAAAAGTTTTTGGGCTTCAAAGCTTTTAAGAAGATGAAATGAAGAATTAACGTTAAGTAAGAAGCTTAGCGCTGTAGCGCCCATATAAAGATGTATGTTGAATTTTCTTTTTTGTTCTTGTATGAGAAAGATACAGACATTTAAGTCTCCACTTTTTTGTCCAGTAGTTCAGAAATTTGGTGTTTTGATTTGTATGTTTGTTTTGCTTGTTCCAAAAACTAGAGCAGTTTACTCTCCACAGCTTTTTTTGGTCGCTATGGGTTTAGAAAACACAGGCAAATATTTGTAATTTCAAAATAAAACTGATATGATTCTTTGTTCTCTTTTCTGTTGTTTGTTTTTATTGATTCTTTCATTTTTATTTTTTTGTTAATTTAAGGACTATGGATTTTGTGAGAAATAATGTTATTTTTGGTTTCAACAATTGTACAATTAAAAAAAAAAATAAACTACAATAATCGAAATACATTCAAATTTAAAAACTGCAATGATACTATAATTGTGTGTATTTCTTACTGATCTTTTTTTGTATTTAATTCTTGGATACAGAGGCCTGCTGCTTAAAATATCTTATTTGTTCTTGTTGTTTTTGTTTTTTAAAATATATATTAATAATCTTTACTAAATTGAAAAGTATTTTTTATGTTAATTAAAATTATTATGTATATAAATGAAAATGTTTTTCTATTTTGAAGTAGTCTCTCTCTCTTTTCATGCCAGTAAAAGCAGACTATAAAAATACTTTTCAATTTAATAAAAATTGCACATGATTTTTAAATTTTTTATTTTTCATTTAAATTCTTCTTGATTTGTTTTATTTTTTGTTTTTGTTTTTGTATTGTTCAACAATTTTGATTTACCTAAAATATACTAAAAATTAAAAAGAAAAGTTTAATGTAAGGAAATTTTTATTATTTAATTGCATTGCTGACCAATTTAAGAAATTAAGTAAACAACAAAACTTAACACCAGGTTTCGGCAAAAGTAGTTATATATGTAAGTTATTCTAAAACAAACGTTGGCTGTTGGTTTATTGGGTGAATAAATGATTTTTAATTAATAATAATAATGATATCGACTTATTTGAGATCCTTGTTCTTTGATGGGCTGGTTCTGGTTGGACTGTCTGATTTATTTGTTTGTTTGTTTTTGTACCACCATCACATGCAGTTTTTGTGCGTTGAAATTATGTTTAACTCCCGGATTTCATGATATTTAGTTTAGTGTTTTTGGAAAAGTATAAAGAAAAAAGCTAATTTAATTTGGAATCTAACCATCCCATAGTTTTGATTTAGTGTTTGTCTATTTTTTTGTTTTGTTTCTATTTTCATGTTTGAAGCTTACCGATCACAAGACTTTTTTCTATTATTAAGTTTTAAAAAATTCTTTCATCACACGCAAACTCAAACATAATTCTTTTGTAATAATTCTTTACTTTTTGTTGCCGCGCAAGGACACAGAAAACGGCTATAAATTTAATGTCTTTTGTTTTTACTTTTAAACTGCTCTTTTTATATAATTCTTGATTTAATTACTTATTTTTTTTTATTACACATTCATACAAATTAGAAAAAAGGAAAATAATAGTTCTTTTTTCCAATTCATCAACCCATACTGTTTTTTTTTTAAATTAATTTCTTTGAACACACTGCTTTAACTTTTTAAAAAATTGGCCGCAAATAAGTTTTTTGTTTTTAGTTTTTTTTACTCTATTTGCTAATATTTTTTCTTTTTGTTTAGCAAATTGATTGTATTTTCAGTTTTTGTTTTGGTTTACACATAATTTTTTCCAAGAAAAACATTTTTGTTTATTTTGTTTCTTTTTTTTAAAGATTTATTTTATTTTTTTATTAAGGGAAAACAGATAAATCACTATAACTTGCACTTCATTGTTTTTATTTGTTTATTTATTCATTTTTATTTATAATTTAGCGATTATTAATTTTTTTTTTAAAAATCTGTTCATTTGTTTAAATTTTCTTTTTTAAATTAATTCTTCTTCTCTTTTCTACTTGTTCTCTTCTTCCTGTTTTCTCTTTAATTTTTAGTATTTTGAAAAATTTAGTTTAGAACGTTGTTGGTGTTGTTGTTGTTGTTCGTTTTTTTGTTGTTGTTGTTGTTGTTGTGGTACTTGATGGTGATAATGCTTGTGTTGATGATGATGATAGTAATGATTATGATGATAATAATATTGATTCATGTGTTGTTATAAATCGGTGTTTATTTCGTTTCACTTGCTCACATTGACTTCTTCGTTGGTTGAGTTATTCAAATCGGTACTGCCATTTCCTGCAGTTAATGCGTTAGCCACATAGAGAGCTGGGTCAATAACCTTTGGAATGGGTTTAATCTCAGTTCCGAGCTCTTTTTCAATACGATGTAAATCAAAACGATCCTCGTAGGTAATTAGATTGATGGCAATACCTGAATAAAAAAAATATCACAATTTTTCAAATTAGTTATTTCTTTAATATTATTGCAATACAAGTTTTAAATAGAAGGATAAATTTTGTAAGATACTTGGTTTTTAGCGAAACTTACATATTTAAGGCACATGAAAATCATATAATTTTTCTTTATCGTTTTCAATCGCTAGAAATATATTTTCTCAGAAAATGTATACAAGGGAGAATTGGTATTATTGACCACACATGACATATACATATAACGTGGGACGCTTATCTTTATAGGACATCCTAGTTTAAAATTAAGCTGTTGAATTTAAGATGCATGCCCTGCAGAGCTGTAAAAAATGCAATCATTTTTGTATTGCAGTTAAATGATTGAAAAGACTTACATTTTGAATAATTTGACTTCATGTCAGTACTTAACTTCGAAAAAAAAATCACAGTTAATTTTGAAGTCTTTTGTAAAAAAATCATTTAGAGCAGTTAAAAGACTTAAAGTCAAAAGAATGCATTACTTTTTACTGCTCGCATTCTTGTAAGTCTTTTAAAAGTCTTTTACATTCTTTGCATTCATTAAGTCTTTTGATTGCATTCAATGTAGTGCAGTCATTTGAATGCTTTGAAGTCTTTTTACTGCTTGAAGTCTTTCTACTGCTTGAAGTCTAAAGACTACTTTTTATGAATGTATTGTGCAGAAGGTGTGATCATAGGCTAAAACATATAAGGTGGCTTCTAAAAAAAGACGTTTGTGTAGGTGTTCTTAGTTCGGGCAGGAGAAACACTTTTTCAACAAAAAAAAACTAAATCAAATATAAACTAAATTATTATTAAAAACAACGTGCAACATTAGCCTTCCTTTGTTGTATATTTTCTTAAAATTTTGATAGACTTTGTATTTGTGAGGCTTACTACGAGTACAATATGAATTTAATAATCAAAAGAGCAAAGTAAATGCTAGTCGTAAGGAACCTGATGATAAACTATATAGATAGACTTAAAGCACTCAAAAGACTTCAAGCAATAAAAATATTTCAAGCAGTAAAAAGACTCTAAAGCATTCAAATGACTGCAATACATTGAATGCAATCAAAAGACTTAATGAATGCAAAGAATGTAAAAGACTTTAAAAAGACTTACAAGAATGCGAGCAGTAAAAAGTAATGCATTCTTTTGACTTTAAGTCTTTTAACTGCTCTTAATGATTTTTTTACAAAAGACTTCAAAATTAACTGGGAATTTGTTTTCGAAGATAAAGTATTGCATTAAGCAATGTTAATGCATTCCAAAAATTCAGTTAAATGAATGGGACTTTTCGCGATGAAATACCAAATGATTGCATTCTTTTACAGCTCTGATGCCCTGTCACAAGTGCCAAAGGCATAATTACCAAATATTAAGTTTTATTCAGCCTTATCACAGGCCCCGTCGTAATAGATTCGTAGTACGAACCCCGAAAAAAGTGTCATTGCTCCCGTCGTCGTACTAAAAAAATATGCTACGATATTCAGAGTTTTTGAAATATAGCTTCGTTCCTAGCCCCGAATGAATAGGAAGTTTGGCAATTTTTTCTACGAACAGTTATTTTGATCGGAGTTCAATTGAAAACAATACAAAAATATTTAGCGTGCAAAAATAAATTTAATAAAAACAAAATATATGAAGAGAATAATGTAAGTTTTTACTATTGTTTTAATGTGAAGGTATAAGAGCAGGAATGAGGTTCGAAAGTTTTATGAACAGGTGAAACGAAATTCACAGGTACATAAACCTAGAACCGAAGGCTGCAAAGACGAAAGTGGAAGCATCATAGTGGAACCGCAGTCAATGCTGAGGATATGGAAGGACCACTTCTGCAGACTGTATAACGGCGATGAAGAACTGAATTCCGCTGTCAGGCAGGATGATCCATTCAATATAGACGACGAAAGCCAACAATCCCGTCCTCCCGACTTAGACGAAGTAAAGATTACCATATCTAAGTTGAAGTCTAATAAAGCCGCTGGAGCAAATGGCTTGAATGCCGAGCTCTTTAAAGCAGCTGGAGATAAGTTGGTTAGGAGCATGCACCAACTTATCTGTAAGATATGGTATTGTTTGCCCGATCCTGAAAAAACGAGACCCTCTAAACTGCACCAACTATAGAGGAATAAGTCTACTTAACATCGCCTATAAAATCTTCTCTGCCGTAATATGTGAACGTCTAAAGCCCATCGTCAACAACCTGATAGGTCCTTATCAGTGTGGTTTTAGACCAGGAAAGTCCACAGTTGATCAAATATTCACATTACGGCAGATCCTGGAAAAAACTCAAGAATACCAAATCGACACCCACGATTTCAAGGCCGCATATGACAGCATCTACAGGGACGAGCTGTATAGAGCAATGTCTAGTTTTGGCATCCCTGCCAAACTCGTCCGTTTGTGCAGGATGATCATGGAGAATTCACGCTGCTCTATAAATGTTGAAAACAACTTAACAGAACCTTTCGATGTCAAAAAAGGTTTTAGACAAGGTGGTGCGCTGTCATGTGATTTTTTTAACATCGTGCTTGAAAGAACGTCAACACTAGAGACACTATCTTTCAAAAGTCTGTCCAATTACTGGCATATGCTGATGACATTGACATAATCGGAAGAACTCAGCGTGATGTCAATGGGGCTTTTGTGAGTATTGAGGCAGAGGGTCAAAAATGGGTTTAACGGTTAATGAGGGCAAAACAAAGTACATGCTGTCGTCTAGAAAGGACATACAACACCGACGTTTTGGTCAAAACGTCACCATCGACAGACGTAACTTTGAGGTAGTCAAGGACTTCGCCTACCTAGGCCACGCTGTAAACGCAGAAAACAACACCAGCGCTGAGATCAAACGCAGAATAACTCTTGCTAACCGCTGTTTCTTTGGACTAAGAAAGCAATTGAGTGGTAAAGTCCTCTCTCGAGGGACCGAAGTGTTGCTATATAAGACCCTTATCATCCCCGTCCTGCTATACGGTGCAGAAGCATGGACTATGACAAAAGCGGATGAAAGCACCTTGGGTCGCTTCGAGAGAAAAGTTCTTCGTGTGATCTACGGTCCCGTATGCATCGAAGGGGAGTGGAGGAGAAGATGGAACGACGAACTGTACGGGCTGTACAGCGACGTAGACTTAGCCAGAAGAGTAAAAGTCCAACGACTAAGATGGCTGGGTCACGTAGAGCGCATGGAAACCAATGCTCCGGCCCGGAAAGTCTTCGAATCCGCACCCACAGAACAGCGCAGTAGAGGAAGACCGCGGATCAGGTGGCGCGCACAAGTGGAAGGTGACCTCACCCAACTTGGAGTGCGAAACTGGAGACATCTAGCTAGGGACCGAGCTAGATGGAGAAGTTTGTTGGGTGAGGCCCTAGTTCACACAGGACTGTAGCGCCACCTTAAGTAAGTAAGTAAGTAAGTAATGTTAAAGTGTTTACCTATATTTTTTTTTATTTTTTGAAGGCAAATAAAGTTATAATTATAACAAATAAAATTCAGTTTCGGTCTTTATGAAATGGATTTTCGATAATCCCTAAGGAAGAAGTGAATTCCTTTTGGGAAGCAGTAAAAACAGAGTTAAATAGCCTAGGCCCACCTTCTAAGCACACCTCTTGCTGGAGAAAAGAAAATTGTATAGATTCGTCTCAACACTTTGTCATCAAGGGGTTATAAAAGCATTAACATTTTGCGTTGCATTTTAAGTGTTCGTCGTCTTCGTGTATTTTCTCCATTTATTGCAAAGATTACAACGGCAATATCGCACCCATAGAATGAAAGTGACCTAACTCAAAAATTGCAACTTGTGGTAAATGAACAAAAAGTCTTCAAAAAAGTGTAATTTTGAGTAATTTTGATTGGATTTCTCACATACATATTTTAATGAAAGTTAATTATTTCCCAAATTATGTGAAAAATACATTTAAAATTACTCACAACTACACTTTGTTGAAGACTTTTTGGTTATTTCCCACAAGTTGCATTTTTTGAGTTAGGTCACTTTCATTCTATGGGTGCGATATTATCTATTTTTAAAGACAAAAACAAATATAACTAAATCGAAAAATGAAAAACGAGCTTTTATTTAATTAATTAATATTAAAACTACCAAATTAGTATTTCTGTGTGGCAATGCTTTTTTAATTTCGTTCAGGGCTTATGATGTAAATTTGTTCGTATTCATATCGTAACAAAATTTTCGGGAAGTCGCTACGAGGGACCCTGTGATAGGGGTGATTATATTTCACTTGTGTTCTTAAGCTACTATTAGACGATCAACGTAAAATGTGTCCCAACATTGACAGGGCAGAACTTTGTCCCGAGCGAAGGTATATTTTTATTGTAATTTCATAACACTTAGCTACGTACAATATGGAAATTAAGCAGACAGATTTTTCTATAAATTAATTTAAAAAACCCAATGAGTTTATTTTTTTCCATAATTTAATAATAAGTTGTTATTATGCTCTTAATGCATGTTTACTATTGTTGTTTTGGGCTAGTAATCATACTAATATTATAAATGCGAATGTAAGTTTGTTTGTAACGCTTTCACGCAAAACCTACTTAACCGATCATCATGAAACTTTGCACATACACTCTTGAAGGTATAAGAAGTAACATAAGATACTTTTTATTAAAAAAAAATAAAAACAAATTTACGAAAAATAAGAAAATTGTTCGTCAAAATATCGTCAAATGTAGCTACTTCAACGCCAACTAACATCATCTAGCATCATAGTAATGAAGTTTCAACCCTTTTTTTTTCAAATTCATTTTTATTTATTCAATCTTAAACCTATCTTGAAGTTTCAACCCTGAATATTGTAATACCAAACCACTGTATTACCGACGGTGACGACAATATCTAATTCAATATCTAATTCAATTGAATATAGTTTCAACAGTTTCTAATTTTTCTATATTTACCATACATGTAACGAATGTCTGCTCATGTTGTTGCATCATGTTAGAGGTCCAATTAGCTTTACAGAATGGTCAGGAATGTCAAACCTACCGAGATTTATCCATTTGAAGCTCGGCGACTGTTAGAAATGACAATCATTGGGATGAAACTATGGAGCAAGCTGTACAATGCCGATCGCCAGATAAAATCAGGGAACTTTACGCTATTATCTTCTTGCGGTCTTTCTAATCTTCAAACTCTTTGGAATAAGTACAAAGAATACATGGCTGAAGATATTTTACATCAACTGCAGCAAGTACACACAGACATTACTTTCAATGAACATGTCTACAATAAAACGCTAATTATAATCGAAAACAAGGTTTTTACGATGGTTGGAAAAAAATTAGATGATTTTGGAATGTCCAGCCCTTGAAGAGACAATGTGGATGATTTTGATAATGAAATTGCAAGAGAGCTAGATTATGATTTCATAGCACTGCGACATCAATAAGTGGCAGAATATGTGCGTTTTGTTCGCATTTCATGATCCGCAGTGGCCAGATTTTTGTTTTTAAAAATTGGTACAACTGAAAGAAAATCTGTCAAAATAATAATAAAAAAAACACACAAATAAGAAGAAAGTTTGTTTCTCAATTCTTTATATATCTGAATCGAGTTGAGATTTATCCATTTTAAACTGAGGTAAACCTTTTTTGGAAACATAGCAAAACATAAATATCTTTTCTATTGTTTTTTCTTGCAAAATAAGGCCAGTTAGTCCATTTTCACTAACAAAACTAAATAATATCAACAGTAATAGATTTGTTTTTTCCGCAATGGAGGAAACACACATGATTCCAAATGCTGAACTACTCAACGAACACAGCCATCGATATACAAATGCAATATCAATCGTACCAACATTTGAGAACGAAATCACATAAGATCCATTCGAGGCTCGTATAAAATCCATAGTGAGATTCTACTCTAACTTTTATCGGTGTTATTCTCACAATGGATATTGTTTTTGTTATTCATGTAAAATCATACTTTACTATGGATAGATTTCCCAACAAAACACGGGTAATTAGTCCCTCAATTACTTCCAGAGCAAAATCATGTTTTCCATCAAGTTTTACGTTAAATAGACTCCGGCAGTAGTGGACTATTCTTTCTTTAGAATTCAGAATTATTTATTTTTGTTACGGTGAAATATATTTTAACATTTGTTGTTGCATTTCAATAACCATATATTAAGGTGTTGAAACTTCATTGTCTGTAGTAATTTTTAAAAATTGTTGATCTCAGCCAAGTGATAAAATTTAGTTATTATATTGACTCATTTCTATTATTATACCCTAACCCTTTATCTCTCATACTTATTTAATTTCTCCACTGCGTGCGAAGCCGCGGGTAAAAAGCTAGTTAAGAATAATTTAGAAGTAATAGCTTAAATAAATCCCGAAATTCCAAATAATTAATTCATGAATTTTTTTAATTGAAATATAGTCAGATATTAACTCTGTGTATTAGAAATACCCTACTTCACTTTTTATCCAGACTGAAGATCCAAGTAAAGAGTAATCCAAGTATGATCAGTGACGAGATTAAAGTCATTTTTGCCTTAAGAGGAAGATTAATCTTTTTGGAACCTTCTATCAACTCAGATTTGTTTCAAAGGCAAATTATTTTTATCGCTATGGTCCTCTTTGAGGTAAATACATTTTGTTACACAAAAATATCTTTTACTATCAATATCTGTGTGACTTCTTTTGTTTAATGGTTATAATAAGGGCAACCAAAATTATGTTCAAACATATTTTTTGTTAACATAATTATTAAGATTGTGATAAAAATGCGTTTCATTGAAATCTTCGTCTTTTAAAGGTCATCTGTTATGGAATATTTTTGCATATTTCACTGAAAATGCAAATTTTTGCATTTTTGCTGTCAAAAGGCATATTATTGCATATTTTGTTTGTAAATTCAAGCAAATAAAAACAAAGCATTAATAGGAACGAAGAATGAAACGGAACAATTTTTTGTAAAATCTTCGAGAGTTTCAAAACATACAGAGGGTGAAAGATATTTGTGTGGTGCTTTTGTGGGGGCGGATTCAATTTTACAAAATTAGCAATGAAAGTATTGAAAAATAAACCGAGCACAAAATTGCTTTAGAAAGAACCCTTCGCTAAAAATATGTACACAATCAGTCTTATTTAATAGAATTCGCTAAACAGATGAATAGTTATACAGTGAATAAGGATTTATGTAGGCTCTATGTAACGTTGCAAAAATTCATATTTATAAAAAAATCTGCTATAAATTTTAGTTATACAATTCTTATATCAAAAAAAGTGCCAAAAGTACTATAAAATCTGCTAGTTGTCATAACAACTAAAATATAACAAAATAATTCCAATTATTTGTATGATATTCTCTTTCGAAAATCTATATTTTTTTTAGATTCTTCGTTTCTTCGGCTCACGAGCTAAACTCGAGAGGCATTATTGTTTTTATTTTAATTTCAAAAAGAGAGGAGAGAAATCAAAATGACATTTACGAAATAATAATAACAATAATTTCCTTATGTAGGCTCTATTCAACCTCAAAACGCGTTTAGCTTATTATGGGACTATGCAACCTTGTATAAGTTTTATAAATAGCATTTTTGCGTTTAGAGGCATTATAGAGATAACATAACTTTATGTAGGCTCTATACAGCGTTTTTAAATAAGACTGAATGTGTACAAAAAAAACAATCGATGCAATCAAAAACAAAATCTATTTTTATGGGTTTCAATAGACGACAACAGACGCAGCAAACAGATATATTGCAAATGTTATCATTGGAATATTGGATCCATATGAGACGTTCGCTAAAGAAAAATTTGTATTAAATGTAGCTCAACTGGAAATGACAAATAACTCAACCATCATTCGATGATTCGGTTAGAATTCTAGGTGAATTTCTTAGACTTTTTTTATCCGATTCTGCTCCGTATATAGAAGCTATTCAAGTTTTCTACCCAAAAATTATGCATGTTACATGCCTGGCACATGGACTTCACCGAGTATGTGAAAAAATTAGAAGTAAATATGCTGACATTGACCGCTTTACAGCAAATGGAAAAAAAAGTATTTTTAAAAGCTCCATCCAGAGTTAAAACTCTTAGAGACATAGAACCTGGACTGGAAGTTCCCCCACATGGTTCGAAGCGGTGAACTACTACGCCAAGCATTTTGAAAAGATTGTTCGGATTTTTGATGCTTTTGACAACTAGGAAGATATTCTTAAATTGAAAGCCGACTTAATTTTTTTGCATCAAGTTATGGGTTTTTAGTAAAATCAATTTCAAAAATTAACCACGTGGTTTATCGCTCAATTCCGGCACACAAATTATAAGTGATTAGACAATCTACAGCATTAACAACAAGACTGCGAAATCAATAAAAAAAATAGAAAATGTAATTGAAAAAAATGCTTTCTTTGAAAAACTAAAAATAATTGCAATGGGTTTGTCAGACGAGAAATCCATAGCAGTTGAAGACTATATAATTGCTTAAGCATTCAAATACGCTTCGATCACTTCTGTTGTTTTTCAATCAAACAGACAAAGCTTCCTTTTCGAAAACTTGAATGAAATGTAAGATATTTACTGCAATAAATTTTCTTATTGATCGCTGACATTAAAAAAATGAATTTGCTTTGTTAACTTTCTTTTTTTTTCTTAAATAATATATGTCTATATAATATAATTTTTTAGATGTTTTTTTTTATCTTCAAAAAGTTGGAGTGAAGAAGAGTTTTGGTTTTTCTTCTTTTGATTAGTATTGTTCTTATTAATTAATTTCCTTAAGCAAATAACGATTCTTATAAACATCTTTTACATTTATTGATCATTTTTTGAGGGCATATATTTGATTTTTAAGAGTATATTATAAGCGCTTAAAACTAGTATTTTAGGAAAAATTTTTGGTTGCCTTAGTTATCATTTCAAACTGTGACAGAAAACTCAAAAAAACACGCTAACTGCTCAGGTAGTACATATTTTTGGTATATGCCCTTTTGATTTATTTTTAATACTATAAAATTCTAAACAGTATTTTGAAGGATTTTCACAAAAAAATTAAGTATGCATTACTTTTCTTAAAATTGTCCTATCTTAAGTATTTATGTATCATTAGACGTAAAATTGAAAACTACTGGAAATGGGGTGGTAGCTTCTCATTGCGAAAAAAAAACTTGCCAGATGACTGCTTTCGAAATCACAACTCTAAGTTCTCAGTCTATAGTTACATTAGGGTTTACTCAGTTAAGAGTGTTTGTTTATTTCGTTAGTTTAAATTTTCCTAAAACAATCCTGTTTCGAGAGGATTTTGTGTTTTTCTGAGATCTAATTATTGCCATTAAATTTTTTGTATTAAATTAGATTGAATATAAGAAAGGTAACAGTTTGCATTGGGCTAAGCACAGCTTGCACAGTCGAAAACTTATTTATTTTTTAATCTTAATTAAGATTTCAAAAGAGCAAACAAACTAGGAAAGCAATGAATTTTAAAATAACTTTCTCTACATTTTAGTTTTATTAATTCAAGCTTTTGGATGTTTTTTTTTTTAGAAAAGATTGTGGTCTGTGATTTGGCAGTTGACAATTCCATACTGTGTTGGCATTTATGTTCAGTTAATTTCGACAATAACGCTTCCAAACTGTGGAAATTTTATTATTTTTAGGGATACATCGTTGGGCTAGATGAACAAAAGTATGGAAAGCATTTCGAAAGAAACCGGGAACCAGTTTCTAAACCTCCGTACAGCTAATTAAATCTGAAGCTGGGAACTAACAATTAATTAAGTGAAGAAATTTCAGCTTCAGAAATTAATTTTATTTTATAGACCGAACCAAAATACTTAATTAAAAAAGAAGAAAACAGGCAGTTCATAGAGCAACTCCTTCGTTTTTTTTTTTTTTCAATTTAGTGATGCGACCCGTTTCTAGTTGAAAAGCTTCGTTAATAACCAAAATGTTCGTATATGGAGGTAAGATAAACCTCACGCCATAACAAGTCACCCATTACAACAAATTTGACTGTTGAATATATTTCGGTCCTTATTTGTTAATAAATCAAGAAGAATTAAGACTGAATTTTTAGTAAAATCGACTACAAGGCTTGCAAATTGCCATAAATCGCTCCTTTGAACCAAAAGTTATAATATAAACTGTTTATATCGTTCATGCTTATCAACACACTAGTCGATTACATTTCATTATAGGTCATTAGTTTTTCAAGACAAACCAGCAACTCTTAATGCATTCTAAGCCAATATAAAAGCCACCATTGAAGCCATTTGACTAGATTTATTGGAAAAAGTAGTGACTGATTCAATGGACTCGAGCCGCGGCGAAAATATGACGAAAATCATATTTCAAAAAATAATACCACAATATAAAAAAGCTCTTAAAAACAACAGAGAATTGTATTATTATTTTGATTACCAAATTAACTATTAGTACGTAGGGTAAACGCACTAGTATCCGCGCACTTAACGTGTTTTTTTACTTAGAATTGGACTCATTTTCCAACTTAAAGACGTATATTTCTTGTAAAAATGTAGATAGTTTTTAATAATCTACGGTTTAAGAAAATGGCAAACAAAAATTTGCTAAAATTAATACAAACAATCGGAGAGCAAATAAATCTAGGATTTTTAGAACCGAAATACATTTTTAGCAATGAAGGACGCGGAATCTTTAAGTAAGGATAAATCAATAGAAACACAAGAAATAAATAAAAAAAAAACTTACAAACTAACTCAAAATAATTGTTCACTAACAGATCTATTCTGCTATTCATCGGAGGGAATTTTACTTGAATTTTCACTAATCATTATTCTGCTATTCATTCGAAGTGAATCTGTGTATGTCGGTAACGTCGGTAATACTACGCGGTATTCTTCTATTCACGTGAAAGCATTCACTCTATACAATTCAGATCCTCATATATGTATAAGTGAAAACTATAATTTATTGCTAAATTTAGAATATTTGTTTGTTCAACAGCTCTCTGTTTGAGGATTCTCTTTTTCCTTGGCTTAAAATTGGAATAACAAGATTTTTACATGAACAGCTGTTTATTTGAATGTCAAATTGGTTTGGGATAATGTTCACCCGATGGATAGCAGAATGCAAAGGCAGTGTGAAAGGGAATCGAATGGGTGAATCGAATATACGATCCACGTTAATAGCAGAATAGGGCTCAAAAACATTATATCATCCATCAATAAACAAAGATGGTGTTGCCTTCACCAATTTTTCTTTTGGCGTTTAATCGGTCCTACAAAGTTGAGTGGCATAATGCACTCTAAGATCCAAGCTGGGGCTTTACTACGTATCTCGATTCTACTTTTGATTCTATTCGAAACTCATTTCCGATTCTACTTTCGAATCGTACTACGTATAAAAGTAGAATAAAACGCCCGGTTATACCAACTTTTTTCAAAAAATGTTCTACTTTCGAACGAGTATCGAGGTGTTTGATAGTTTTAAAAATGAAACATCAAATTTTTGGACAAGAATAATTATTACAAAAATGGAAACCATTGGAATTTGGTTTAATTTGCAAGGAAATGATGAACGGTACGATCAAATTGAACGCAGAAGCATAAGAGATAATTCCAACATAATGGAGCTGAGTGGGAAAAGGTTTGTACATATATATATGTATATGGTAGAATGTTTATTGTTTGGACTCATTCTTAATGAGAAATATGTACATACATATATACTTTTGTTTTGTTTTTTTTTTTAAGAATTATCGTTTTTCTAAAGTCGGTTTTATGTTCTTTCTTAACACCTTATCATCCGACATGACTACATATAGAAGACAAAATGCTGTTCCGATTATCATAAAGTTATCAGCAGCATTGAAATTTTTGGCAACAGGATGTTACCAAAACCAAATCGATGGTGACAAGAACGCTCAAATTGCACAGCAAACCCTGACAAAAATACTTGCCGAAGTTTTGGCCTCAATCGAAAAAGTCATGTGCTCGCTCATGATGAATTTTGAAATCAATGAGGAGGGAAACGAAAGTTCAAACGCTATTTTTGGAAAAATCACGAATTCCAGGTGTAATTGGGGTGGTAGATAGGACTTATATTTAACATTTGACTTACACCTTGACAAAAAAAAAACTTCGCTCGCAAAAACACATTTGTTGTAGTGATTATTTTCGATTTTGCCTTGTTTTTAATTCTACTTTCGAGTTACGTAGTTCCTCATTTATTCGCAAGTTCATAAGAATATAGTTGGCACTACTAGAACTATTCGAGTCTCGTTGGCTCGAAAATAGTCAAATAGATACATAGTACCAATTTTTCGAATTCGAACAATTTCATTGTAGAATCGAGTTACATAGTCAGGCCCCTGTATTGTCTTCATTCATTCCTTAAAAATGATACAAAATCGTAATTCTGTATTAAATTAAATTATTCGGATATAGAGCCTTATTTTTTAAGTATCCGGACAGATACATTCAAACTTAGGAAACCCTTAAAGAATATTGAAAACATATGAGAAAAATACATTTCTCTTTCTGTGATTCATAGATCATTAAGAAAATATTTAAATGAGTTTTCGCATAATTGTATCAATTTTTGTTGTAGAGTCCGGACGCTTTGAATTTACCCATATAATTTAATAATTTTTATCTTTTTTTCAAAATATTAAGTTCAACTTATTACAAATAAAACTAAATACTTTTTATCATAATAAGTTAATAAATACTTGCGAATTTATAAACAATAACCTTTTAATCTTACATTGAATAAATTAATTTAAAAAAAAAAATGTTCAAACTTACCCAAGTGTCCAAAACGACCGGAACGACCAATACGATGCAAGTATGTTTCAGCCATTCGTGGAAAATCAAAATTAATAACAACATTCACAGCCTGTACATCAATACCGCGTGTAAACAAATCAGAGCAAACTAAATTTCTGCATAGCCCCTGTCGGAAATCATGGAAAACCCGATTTCTGTGCGCTTGCGCCATCTTAGCGTGTATATAGTAACAACAGTATCCCAATTCGGTGATCTTTTTGGCAAGTAATTCGACACGCTGCGTCGAGTTGCAAAATATAATCGACTGATTGATTTGTAATTTCGAAAATAATGTATTCAAGCAGTGGACTTTTTGCCGTTCTTGCACAAAAGCATAATATTGCGTAACACCTTTAAGTGTTAGTTCTTCCATTAGATTTATTTCATAGGGTTCTCGTAGATGTTTTTCCATAAAGTTCTTAACACTGAGTGGGAATGTGGCCGAAAATAGCAGAATTTGTGGATCTTTCGGCAGTTTCATTATAACATGGTCCAGCATGCCTTGAAAATCTAGTGATAAAAGTTTATCTGCCTCGTCCAGCACAAGAATCCTACAGTGTGACATATCGGCCACTTTCTTATCCATTAAGTCCAAAATACGACCCGGTGTCGCAATTATTAGTTGTACTTTATATATGAAAAAAAAAAATATATAATTAAAAATAAGTTTAAATATAATAAAAATATGTTTTTTTTTTTAATTTCTTACCCTTTTGGTATATTCTCAAAATATCATCTTTTAGATTGGTACCACCAGTTGTCACCATAACTCTAATATCTAAGTGCTTTGCTAATTCAATGCAAATTTGTGAAGTCTGCAGGGCCAGCTCTCTCGTGGGCACAATTACAAGGGCCTGAATGATATCCTTGGAGGGATCGATTTGTTCCAGCACGGGAATACAGTACGCACCTGTTTTACCAGTACCGTTCTTGGCACGGGCCAATACATCCTTTCCACTGAGAGCGATGGGAATTGCTGCTTCTTGAATAGGTGATGGTTTTTCCCAGCCCTTTTCAAATATTCCCATCAGAAGTTGACGTTTCAAACAAAATTCCTCAAATTCATTACCACGGGTGTCAGTAACATCCTAAAATATCAAATAAACGTTTTTCACAATCAATAAAGAACATAATTGTATGTGTTTGATCAATTCTTTTTTAATACTTATTTATTGTGTTTTATTAGGCTCTTTAGTTCTTTTTGTTTTTTGGAATGCGAATAAATAAAAAACTATTCCATTCTTTTACCCATCCCCTGAAGAAGTAAGGAATTCTTACGAAACGTTGGGTAAAAGAATGGAATAGTTTTTTATTTATTCGCATTCCAAAAAACAAAAAGACCAAAAGAGCCTAATAAAACACAATAAAAAAGAACATAATTATTATTCAACGTACGACGACGCATAAGAGACTTTTTAGCTTCTGGTAGCAGTGTTAAGTATAAGTTATTTGCGCTTTATGGATGGATCAAATGAAGGTAAAGGTTTATTACAACTTTCAATCATTGATGTGTGCCAGTCGTGTCAGGAATAGCAATGACCTACAATTTTAATACCGATTCCGAACGGCTAATTAGAGAAAGCACTTTTCATGACAAAAATTACTCTTGGAGGATTTGTAAATTAATTACAATAGGCAGTAAAATAACGTTTAGGTTGCACGGGCATGATCTCTCAAGACAGTCCTGCCGACTAACCATCACACCAGAGGTAAATTCGTGGAGTAAGGTTACTAATTTGACGAATTAAATAGCTGACTTCGTCAGTTCAGGTTGTGTAAAGGTCAATGAGAAAGCAGATTTCTTAACGAACCTACAGTTCAATTGAGGTATAAGAGAAAACAAGACACAAAAGAACGAACGAACGACTAAACTAATACTTGGGAATCCAACACTGCAACCACAAATGATTTTTATATTGTGTAACACTAGGTTAGGTTGAAGTGGCTGTCCAAGATGCAAACGGACAAACTTAGGCCAGTTTAATGGCCCATTGTGATACGACTTGAATCTTGAAGCTTCCTCATAAGCTCAATGGAACCAGTTTGAGTCCCTTACGAAACGTGAAAGGCTGATTATACTGATATGATTTAGATCGTTTAGATCGTTCAAGAAGAATTCTCCTAGGTAATTCTTGCGTTTTCGAGCCAGAGCAATGCATGTACAGAGAAGATGAAGAACTGTTTTCCCTCTTCCTCGTCCATACAGCTTCTGCAAGTCATTTAAGAATACGCCTAGTCGCGTGCTTTCCTATTAGACAGTCCGGTTATGTCACCTATTATTGCGATCTGCTTAAAGATAGCAAACAATTTGAACGTTTTAAATCCAGTGTTGGCCAGATGTTTTTTGTGACCTGACACGTGGTGATGTTGTTCCACCTGGTGCCTGCCCTCCTCACAGCATCTTGCATTAGCAACAGATTACAAGTAGTGATTGGTATGCCAGTACTTGCCAAACGTGGTAGGATGGGCTGCACTATACCGTTTCTGGCGAGTTCATCTGAATTACAGTTACCTGGAATGTCTCTATGACCCGGCACCCAGCAAAGGTGAATATTTAACTGTTGTGCCATCTTCATTAGAGATGATCGGCAGTTATGGACTGTTATAGAGTTTGTAGAGACAGAGTCCAGTGATTTGATAGCGGCCTGTTTATCCGAGGAAATACGGATCGGATATCAGTTCCGCCCGGAACTAGCTACAATGATTGGGAAGGCGGAATGAGAGACTTTATTTCAGTCCTTCACCTCCACCAACCCCTTCTTTTGTTTTTGACCCCTCTGTATACAAATGAATTGACTCATCTTCCAGGAATGTCCTATCCTCCCAAAAAGATCTAGGAGGTGTATAAATCTGGAAATTTGTGTCGAATTGCAGTTGGTGGATGGTGTAGTATGTGTGCTTTGGAATTGATTCTAAATACCTAAGAATTACGGAGTGGCCAATGTTGTTGTTAGTCCACTGCGACGAAGCTTTGAGGCGAATATTGCAGATATTTGTTTGTTAAATATGTCAAGAGGTGTAAAGAAGAGTAAGGTCTCCAGTTCCGCCGATGGAGTCGTGCGAAGCGATCCGCTTATATATAGGCTAACTGAACGTTGGACCTTATTTAGATTATCCCTGTTTATACCTTTCTCTAAAGCAGTCCACCATACTACCACACCTTACATCAAAATCGGTTTGATTACAGATGGGTATAGCCAATGCGTGATTCTGGGTTGTAAGACTCATTTATTACTGATAGCTTTTTTGCAAGAAAAAAGAGCTACAGTAGCTTTTTTGACTCTTTCCTGTACGTTGCGATTCCAATTTAGTTTTTTATCTAAGACAAGACGCAGGTATTTAGGGTCGTCTGAGAATTTTAATTGGATTCCTTGAATATAGGTAGGGTTGATAAATGGAATTTTGTATCTCCTCGAAATAACACTAAATCGGTTTTGTTTGGGTTAACACCCAGTCCACACCGATCAGCCCAAAATATTAGTCCGTCTAAGGCATTTTGGAAGAGTTCTTTTAAGGTGTCAAGTAAGTAGGAATAATTTCACATTAATAATGGTTTATACACTAGTCACTGTAAATTGAACTGACACTCCAATATGGGCAACGGGTTAGACAGCTATGCTAAATTTTTCTGTGTACGAGAAAAAATAGACAAAAAAGGAACTACTCTCTCATAAAATACAATAAGAAGTTCAGTTTCTCAAAACATATTTGGAGGAAGTACTCAGCCTTTCAGTGCATTATTTAACCAAATACTTGCACAATTGCCGAGAAAGTGAATTTATAAATTTTAATCTGGGTCTGTTGTTAGCAAAAGCACGACAAGTATTGACAAGGCGAGTTTTTGTTGCATAGCTTTTAAATATCTTTCTTCTTGGAAAGTTTACTGTGAAAATCACCTTTAAAGACTATTCACATGAGAGCGACCAACGATACCACATACGATACACACTTCAACTAATAAAATGTTCGCTCGCGTCTTAGCCTACAAATTTCATTTTAGTCTCTGTTGTGCAACATAAATGAGAATGACGAATAAAATTCGAGCCATTTGAAAGAAAAATTGTAGCGCTACCTTAAGTAAGTACGTGAAAGAAATGTCATAATGGACGAATAAGCCCTTAAACTCAAATCAAGTATGGTAGCTTGCTTTACAATGGGCAGATTTAGACAAAAATTAGGCACAACATATGCAGTCAACAAACCGAGGCAACAAGGTTATTTTTTTTCAAATAAATTTCCAGTCACCATTCCAAAAAAGTTGCCTGAATTGGATGCTTCTGATATCATAAGAGACTTCGTTTGCAGGCAACTGCATTCTATGAACCCAAAATTAGACCAAGGTTTCCAAGGTTAATTTATAGATAGGATTATGTCCGCGTTATGCATTTCACTTATTGTGAATGCACTTTGCGAAAGTGAATTTGGGTGTTCCACAATTCATTATCTTGAATTGGATTTTCGAACATGCAAAAGGATGTTCTGTATTTCGGTTTGTTACATTCAAATCACATATTTTATTTGTGTGAATTGCTCTTTGACAGCTTCCTTCTGCTAGAAATCGGATTGTTGCACCAAGTTTTTGAATTGAAGGAATCGATGAAGGTATAAGAAAAGGTTCTATTCCCCTTAGAACATATAAAAACGCGTCTTTGCTTAATCCAAAAATTATGAATGAAAGCTTAAAAGAGGAAATCAAGAATGTACTCTTTTTATCAGAACAATTCTACATAATTTTCACACACTTACATTGTGTCAGGTAAATCTAATATATATTTGATTTGTCTCGCAAAATGTATCTTCTTATTTTTTTCTCTTAAATTCTGCTTCCTTTTTTCACTTAAAATTGCCAATTATATTGCATCCAACTTCAAAACAGTAATATTTTACTTCAGAATAAAAATAAAAATGGATGATCCTTCAGTTCTGAAAGTTCGAAGCAATTTAAGTTTTGGAAGTCGATCGAATTGAAGAACATGCAATTTCATTTCACTTGAAAGTTAAAAGTGATATCAATTAACTTTCGATCGAAATTTGGAACATGGGCTTTTACTTCAAAATTGGAACTAGGTTAGGTTAAAATGGCTTCGGTATCAGAATCCACACACTTAGGACAACAGAAAAGGTCCATTGCGATACCACATGAATCTAGAGAATTACTTCTTACTAGTCGAAACATTTTGAGCTTTTTATAAAGCGAAAAATATATTTGATATCCTTTTTAGCTAGTTCACTGGGATTATCAAAAGAGCTGTCACCTAGATAAAGTTTGCGTCTTAGTGAAAGAACAGGGCAAGTGCAGAGAAGGTGAGAGATTGTTTCCTCTTCTTCCTCGTCCATACAGCTCCTACACTTTATTATTTTTTAGATTTAAGTAGTCCTGCCATACGTTCTATTCCTAACTAATGAAATTCCAAAAAAAAAATGGAATTTATCTGTTGTTGTTTTCAAAATATATAACGGTCATTTGAATTGAATACGAAACAATAAACATGGTACGGCGCAACAAATAGAACCGCGTCGCTTTTATTGCACTGCACAATTGCAATAAAACTCCCACTGAGATTTTCGAATTGCTAGAACCACTCAAAATATCGAAAAAGTTCATCTACCGCGCTATAATATATCATCTGTTAATGATAGACCACAAAGTGGGCGGCCTCGTTGAAGCAGGACGATAGCAACGATCAACAGTTGCAAAAAGAATCCAAGGAAACCCCCTCCGAACACAGAAAATTACGCCGCATAAAACAAGACGTCAGGCTTGGTGCTTACCGTGGAAGTACTGGACAACGCCTGACTGATGCTCTGTCTAAGATAAGAGCGAAAAGATGGAAGGTGTTGCTTCAAAGACACCTAAACACAAAAATATTCTTTTCACAGTGGAAAAAAAAAATTAAGTAGCTAAACCAACAGAATTTTCGGCCCATAGTTCCAAGGTAGCTGGAGATTTTGTGAGTATTGAGGCAGAGGCAGCAAAAAATGGTTAGCGGTTAACGAGGGCAAAACAAAGGACATGCTGTCGTCACAAGAAAGGACCTACAACACCGACGTCTTAGTCAAAACGTCACCATCGACAGACGTAACTTTAAGGGTAGTCAAGGACTTCGTCTACCTAGGCCACGCTGTAAACGCAGAAACAACACCAGCGATGAGATCAAACGCAGAATAAGTCTTGCTACCCGCTGTTTCTTTGGACTAAGAAAGCAATTGAGTGGTAAAATCCTCTCTCGAGGGACCAAAGTTTTGCTGTATAAGACCCTTATCATCCCCGTCCTGCTATACGGTGCAGAAGCATCGACTATGACAAAAGCGGATGAAAGCACCTTGGGTCGGTTCGAGAGAAAAATTCTTCGTGTGATCTACGGTCCCGTATGCATCGAAGGGGAGTGGAGGAGAAGATGGAACGACGAGCTGTAGGGGCTGTACAGCCACGTAGACTTAGCCCGAAGGCTAAAAGTCCAACGACTAAGATGGCTGGGTCACGTAGAGCGCATGGAAACCAATGCACCGTCCTGGAAAAGTGTTTGAATTCACACTCACAGGACAGCGCAGTAGAAGAAGACCGCAAGGTCTTACACAAGGTGCAAATCCAAACCCGCTGTGTATTGTATTGTAACTGAAAAGACCTTGCTTCCTTTTCCAATATGACAAGAAACCCGTTTAAACTAAACTTTAAATACTATTATATTAACTCATGGACTTATGAAGTTCAGCTTTCAATTGATTGAAAAAACATGATCAGCGACATTTTGATATAAGTAAACTTGAATTGATTGAAGGGAAGATTGGGCAGGTGCAGGCAACATAAGGGACTTCATTTGCAGTCAACTGCATTCTTTAAATGTACATTTTGACCAAGCCAACTAGTTAGTTTTTTAAGTGTCATAACTACAATTTTGAAACTTTACTTCACTAACCTCTACCTTCAGTTGATTGTGCAAAAACTACCAAATACATAAATTGTCTACAAAACACTCCCCATGCAAAATACAATTCCATTTCGACTTGTATTTTGTATTTTTAAGAAACATTACTCATTCCTTTGCAATGTTGACAAAGAACTCTTTTCATAAAACATCAAATAGAATTTTGCAGAAAATAAAAAGTTAGAGAGTAATAAAATTCAGTTCTCAGTTGAATGAAAGAACATAATCACCTGTCACTTTGACATAAGTGGACTTGATAGTGATGGACTCTTTTTAACTAACTTTCCAGCTCAAGTCCCTTATGTCGTCTGAACTAAATTAAATTTAAGGTCTGGTCAAACAGAACGCGGTTTGCCTGGACGGGAAATAATTTTACCCGTCGCATTCCCTGTCTTCTAAAGAACCATACGTTTTTGTTCAAACAGAATGCAATCAATGCAAACTTAAATTCTTTTCAAAAATTCCTTACTTACTTTAAGGGACTTTACCCTTATGTTATCTGAACCTGCGCAGTTTAGTTCTCTAAATAAAGTTCAAATAAATAAGCAATTTGCGCTTTCATTTAAACACAACTATCCGTAAACTAGTAAAATAGCTTAGATTATACTTACACTAGTCTTAATCCTATTATCCTTTGGCGGGATTTTTAGTTTAGCTTTCCAGCCCATGTCATCGCTGAGAGATGTCGCAACAAGAGCCTTCTCGTTGACCATGCTAACAAAAAAAAATGAATTATTAACCAATCAAAAACAACAACCTTAAAAAAAAACAAACTACAAACCTTTTCGGCGTGCCAATGTTATTCAGGTGATTGGCCGCGTTTATTTCTGTCATCATCTTGTAAACTTATTGGCTATAATGTTTTCACAAAAATGAAAAACTTAACTCCTTCGCTTAATCCTCAGATTTTTAATTTTGTATGTTTTTTTTTTTAATTTAATTTGTTTTCGCTTCGAATCGGAAAAAATCCGAGCTGGTATATAATTTTATTTTATTTTATTTTATTTTATTTTATTTTATTTTAATTAGTTCGGTTTCCGACGGATATTTTGCTTTGCTTTGAGTTTTCTTTATTTTTTGTATTCTTAATTAGTTGGTTACATTCAAGAACATAAAATATTTATTTTTTTATATATTTATTGTTGTTACTTTCTATACAAAATATACTTATATAAATATTAAAATCGTTCGCTTATGCTGCTTTTTTGTTTTGTTAATTATTGTTTTTTCTTTTCTTTAAATTAATTTTATTTTTTCATCAACTTTCACAATTCACCGTTTTTAATATAAAAATGATAAATTGAAGATTTTTTATAATGCACTTGTCATTATATTATTTTTTCACAGTTTTTGTTGTTGTTTTGTTTTAAAATTGTTTTTGTAATTTGTGTTTTAAATGTATTAGTTTTTTTTAAACACATTCACGATAGTTTTTATTTTGCTTTCAATTGTTTTTATATCACAAGAAGTTTTTGTTTTATTTTATTTTTTTTCTGGAAATAACGCAATTCTTTACAGGAATCGAGAAAAAAGGGAAGAGAAGAAAAGAAAAATTGATTAGGTATAATTTAATTAAATTAAATTGATGGTAACATAAAACTTTTAAATGTCTAACAGTCTTTTAGAATTTAATAATTAAAATACTATTATTTCTTTCATCGCTTAAATGAGAAAATATGTACAGTGCTGTGCAAACCATTTACAACTCTTATCACCTATCAAAAATATAACATTTTCGACACATATAAGTTGTTAAACCGAAATTATTTCTATTGCTCTAGACTTTATATGAATCAACCTCACTGTACAAAACTAAACCCACTAATCTGCAGATAAGTATAACAAATGCAACAGTTTAACAAAAAAGTACTGCATTTTGCTGTGCAAAACATTTGCAACTGTCGGCCATGATTTATTTTGATGACGGTTAATTTGATATATTTTGAAATTTTTCGATTTGACAAAAGTTTTTTTAAGATAAATACAAATAAAAAAAACTAAAAAAAAGAAATTTTAATTATAATTGCCGGAAACAAGTATAATTCAGGATTGATATCAAGAATTTTGATTGATTTCAAAAAAATATTATCCCAGAAAGAAATTTCAATCAAATATTCGATACATAAATCTACCATTTTCGGGTAATAAAGTCTGAACAGTTGATGACTTATCATAGAGGAGGCAGACCACGCAGTACCACAACAAAAAAAGACAGGAAAATTATTAATTTCTTCCGGAAACACCAACAGCATGTTCTAAAGAAGCAAAACTTGAATTAAAATTATCCATTGACTTATCTACAATAAGACGTCGCGCACTACAGGCCGGATTGCATGGTTTCCAAATACTGGAAAAGCCTTTTATTTCAAAAAAAAAAAAAATTAAAAGCCCGTTTAGAATTTGCACGAATGGCAAACAGTATTGTTTTCTGATGAATCAAAATTCAACATGCAAGGATCTGATGGAAGGCAACATGTCAGGAGGCCAAGAGGTGAGACTTACTCCAAAGTATACAAGAGGAACAGTTAAACACAGAGGTGGCTCTGTAATGGTCTGGGGCTGCTTCTCTGGCCAACGAATTGGACCTATTCAAAAAGTAGAGGGCATAATGGAGTCAGTAGACTACTTTGAAATTCTTAGAAACACCATGTTTCGTTATGAAGATTTGGAAATGCCACTTGCGTGGACATTCCAACACGACAACGTCCCCAAGCACAAGTCGAAGTTCGCCACAAATTGGCTTTCTGAGAATAACATAAGGGTTTTGCAATGGCCAGCGCAGTCTCCAGACCCAAAATCCTATTTCGAATTTGTGGGAGATAGTAAAAAGAAGAATCCGATGCCAAATTTATTAAGCGGAATGGCGATCTTTATGCTAAATTCAAAGGCAGTGCAATGACATTCCGGAAACTATTATAAATAACCTCATTGCTTTTGCTAGAAGATGTGGAGCGGTTATCAAAAATAAAGGTTATGCAATCAAATATTAGCATTTTCTTGCATAAAAGAAAGAAAATTGTACGATATGGTTCAAAGTTGCAAATGTTTGTGCACAACAATAAACCCGTCTTTTCAGGTTGTTATTCGATTTTTTTTATTTAAGTGAATGCTTTTGTTTTTTTTTCTTCTTTTTAGTCATATACTGTTGTAAATAAAGTTTTTAAATTTGTGGAAAGAAGTTTGCTGTTTGGTTTTTTAGATACTTTTTATGAGATGGAAAGATCTACAACTTTAAGTTGCAAATGTTTTGCACAGCACTGTATGTTACTTTTCCTTACTGCTAATTTCTTGACAAATTTCTAGTGTCTAAGACTCGATTTATTGATAAATTAGAACTCGATTTATTGATAAATTAGAACTCGATTGATTTCTAACTCAGATCTGAATCATAGTTTTAACGCTTGAGAAGTTGATGAAGAAATGAGATAAACTTCGATTTATTAGACCCTCAAATTTGGGGTCATTCGAACTCGGTTAAGCAATGTTTTTACTTGTTCAAAAGGAACAATTTTTAGATTGATTCTGGGTTTGGAATAAATTTCAGACCAAAAAGGATTTTTATGTGAAATAATAAAATTATTTTAGAAAATATATAAACATAAACGTTTTGCCAAAAAGTCATAAGGAGAAGATGCATAGTGTGTTATTACACTCAGACTTTCTGTATGCTGCGTGTTTCGCATATTTTCTTTTCAACACTCATCCCGTCAATCTCACATTTTTTTTAATAATAAACGGGCACTCAGGGGTTATTAATACCCTTAACATGTTTAAAGTTTAAACAAAGTGCGAGCTTTAGGAAAATAGGGAAGGATTAAAGAGGAGATACCGATGCACATTGGTCTTAAAGTTTTGAATATCAAAATGATAGGAAAAAACAGATATCGGTAAAGCATTCCACATTCTCGATGTGCGGTTAAAAAAAGAATCTCTATACTTGACAGTACGTCCGAAATTGAGCTCAAGGTTAAACTGGTGTGCATTCCTAGAAGTACGAGTGTAATGGCTAAATTGTTTGAGGGGCGGAATGCAAATAGCTAATTCGACAGAACACTGTTTATAAAAATATTGGTAGAACAACGAAAGACATGAAACATTGCGGCGGTGTTCAAGTGACATAATTGTTTCGGTTATAGTTCTAACGCCTATCATTTTCAAAGCTCTTTTTAGGATTCTGCCCAAAATACTTAAACTTGTTTTTCGGTTGCGTGTTTTTGACACTTCTCTTTCATTTGTTGTTCTCATCTCATCCGATGAAAAAATATTGTTAGATGTGTAAGACCTTTGTGAGGATGCTTTCAAAATTTCCAAGCAAAGGAAAAAAAGTGAATTGGATTAAAATCTGGAGAGATAATCCTTCACTTTCTTGACAAAACAACTAAAATCGAATGATAAACCATCGTTTTTAAACTATGCAAGGATGAATGAAGAAACTTTTAACCTGCTTTTGACGTTCATTGAAAACGACATTAAAAAAATTTAATTTTGAAAGACCCGATATCGCCAGGTGACAAGTAGTCTGCCACTTTGTTTCAACGGGCGAATGGGTAGTTTGGAATGCAAAGCTTAAACTACCAAGCTAGACTCTCTCAACCATTCCTTCATTTAAATTAATTCGGCTAGAAGGTCTTTCCTCCACTTGAAATTGTCCGATGTCTTGTTTACTGGGAAACACGAGACACAATAATAAAGCAACGCCAAGTAAATAGAATAGCAAGAAAAAGAAACGTCAAAACCATACAAGGCAAACCTGAACCCAAAGCTCTGCGGGTTGTGTTTTTTTTTAAAACGTCTGAGTGTAATAACACACATAGTGTAAAATGTCGACACTGTATGTTGCATATGTAACTGAGAGTTACATATGCAACTTTTCGTGCGCCTTTTTTTTAGTTTTACATATAAAGGGTGATTTTTTAGCTATTTACCCTGGTTACAGGAAGAGATCGAGGAATCGAAGTGAGAATTGAATTCAAATGGAATCGAAATGACATTTGGGTTTGGCGCTAAATTAAATTCAGCTTAGAGGGAAAAAATGGGAACATATCGCACGGACACAAGCAAAATCTCATACACCAATAACTCGATTCCCCGATTCAGGTTTACAAACAAATTTTCGATTCACCTCAGTGGGATTGGATCGAGTAATCCTATTTCGATCCGATCCAGGTCTATACGGCGCTAAATCCTGATTCAATTCTCCTTGTAAACGCGATAATTATCTTTTTGGCAATACTGGATTCGTGTTTTGTTTCACTGTCAAACATCTTCAGTTTGATCTGTAATTTAACAATGAGTCGTTTTACAAACGGACAACGCTTGCAAATTATTGAATTTTAATATCAAAATACGTGCTCTATTAAGAAAGTTCATCGCGCGCTTCTTAGATTTTATGGTCAGTTTAATCGACCCACCATATCGTAGAGTGCGAACTGAAGAAAATATCGCAGCTTTATCGGCCAGTGTTAATGATGACCATCAATTATCGATTCTTCGCCGTTCACAGCAATTGGGGATCTGTTAATCAACAATGTGGAAAATTTTGCGGAAGGATTTAGGTGTGATGCCTTTCAAAATACGAACGACCTACTGCAACGTAAAATTTTTTTGTAAACAGGCTCTTGGAAAGTTAGCCGAAGATCCACTTTTTTACCGAAAAATTGTGTTCAGCGACGAAGCTCATTTTTTGCTTCATGGCAAAATTGTTGATTTTAAAGTGAATATCAGCCAGAAGCATTGCAAGAGAAAAAGTCACACTTTGGTGCGGTTTATGCGCTGGTGGCATCATTGGACCGTATTTCTTCAAAGATTATGCTAATTGTAACGTAACTGTGAATGGTGAGCGCTACCGTGAGATAATATCCAACTTTTGTTTGCCAAAATGCAAGACCTTGACCTGCATGACATGTGGTTTTAATAAGACGGTGCCACATGCCACACAGCACGCGCAACAATGGACTTATTGAGAGGCGAGTTCGGTGAACGTTTTATTTCACGTTCGGGACAGGTCAATTGGCCGCCTAGATCGTGCGATTTAACGTCTTTAGACTGTGCGGCTATGTTAAAGCTCATGTAAATATAGACAAGCACAATACCGGCCAAAATGTTGGAAATATAATGCCAAAATCGGATTAAGCGGATGGACCATTTGAGGCGCAGTCAAGGTCAACATTTGCATGAAATAATCTTCAAACATTAAATTATATGGACCGTTCTATCGGTTCAAATAAAGATTTCATGCTTTTTTCTTTATTGTATTTGTTTTTTTTTTTTAAACTTTCCTTATAGCTTTTAAAAAATCACCCTTTACTTCAAATAAATGGGAAGATTGAATTTGTGTAGGCAGACATAATAGTTGTTTAAATTATGCCAAGAAATAGCATCCATTATAAAATAGTCAATATTCTCATAGACAACATGACCAAATAAAAATGTAAGTACATAATGTAAATCTATTTATGGATGACAAGACGCCTGTTTTGACATTATAAGCATTTGAAGAAATATTTAAAAAAAATACTAAACTTTTATCAATATTGTTGCATTTTTCATCTCGGTAATTACCTTTTGACTGAATCTATTCAACACACAATTTCTTGAAAAGTTTTTAAGATAATTATTCTTGATTGTTAAATGTCACAATTTAGAATCCGAACGATCGGGATAGCATCAACACAACACTAAGTTCTATTCAACCGAGTAATAAAATTCCTTGAACTTAAAAATGATTTTAAACCGAGTTATACAGATAAGATTAAATGTGAAGAAATGCTCGAGTTCTAAATAAAATGATAAATCGAAAAATACTAGATTGATGATTTATTTTATTTAAGAACTTCGTCAAGAAATTTGTTATTATTTTTGTATATATAAACGTAAAATGTATGCACGGTACAAGATTTAATCTTTACACAAATGAATATAATATAAAAAAAAAAAAAAACTACAGATACGTATTTGAATACAAATTTGAAAACCATATGCATTCATATTAAATTAATTAATTAATTTATTTATTTAATTACATCGCAGTTTTGACCGAAGTATACATAATTTATTTACTTACGCGGATATGAATTAGTTTTTGTCCTCAAATATCCATGGAAAGATACGTTTTGATCTGAAAATATAAATGATCATTTATTTAGCGACTTACAAATTTCAAATGTTCCTAAGTGTGAACAATCTTAAGAAAAAATGAAGGGGCGTGGTATTTTCGAATAGAAACTACATTGCAAAGAATGCGTATAACAGTTTTTGTGTGGCCATATTGTTTATTTTACTTTTTCTCTTTCATATCTTTTTTTAATTAGGTACTAAAGACAAATGATCATGGAAATTTACAACGTCTAGCAACATGTGCAAGTGGTAAAACTTTATTATCAAAATGGGCGTTGGGAGTCTTTTATAGGATACGGTCGTTTTTTCAAGTTGACTATTCGGCTCAGTGAACAATCTGCCGAAAACATCACCGCTGTTCGGTTAAATATGCAGCAGAATTCGAGATAGTTTCGCCTCACTCACAAGAACTTGGCTTTTGTGGAGAACAAAATATGGCGAATTTCAAGTCGTGATTAAAACATGGAGCTGAAACTAAACGACAATACGCAGCTTCGTAATAATGTTCGCTAATTGGTATGTGAATAAGTAAAATTGCTGGTTTTGGAACAACACTAATCCAGGTGCATTTATTTTGTTATAGAATTAAACATGTTATGATAAGTAAAACAAATTACAATTTAAATGCAGTGATTAAAAAAAAAACTAAGTAGTACTTAAAATGCAAGAGGTCTTGGGTTTTTTTCAAGGGTACTGCCTCTTACGAGGAATTAACACAACCTCCAAGAGTAATTCTTGCCATAAAAAATGCTTATTTAAATTTGCCAATAAGATTCGTCCTAAAATTATAGGTCCCTTCCATCCCTGACAACATTACAGGAATGATTGAGAATTACAAGTCACTCGGCCCTAGTTCTCAATGAACTGTCGTGCCACCTGTTTTATTCATTTATAGTACAAAATAAAAGGATTTTCAATATTTAAGAATCCGTTGAAGTGCGAAACATTGAAACAAAAGAACTCATTTTTAAAAATAACTCCTTGATGACTTTTTAGAATCTTTGTAGTTGATAAATAAATAGCACAGTTATGTTATTCTCTCTAGGGCTCTAACAAAAAGAGCAGTTATCAATGTCAATACCTTAAGAGGCTTTTTGCTATGTATACTTTTAATGTAAAGTAACAGTAAATCAATTATGTACAAATAATTTTATAAACAAAGCCAAATGAAAGTCAAATGGTACCAAGGTGCAATCAAGCTAAGTCAATTTAAATAGCACACATTGTTTTCGTTGCAAATTAAGTACAATTTTCATACATATTCTTAATTTTTAAAAGGTAAGTGAAGTTTAGAATTTTTTTGGTAGATTCTTCATTTTGAATTAATAAATTATAGTATGGGACGTGGCAAACACTTAACAGAGACCTTCAGGCTACGAGGTCTTGATTTCAAGAAAGAAGGACACACAAACTCGGAGGTAGCGCGAAAATTAGTATGTTCAAGGAAGAAGGTAATTAATGCTCTTCACCATTGCTGAGAAGAATGGAGTGTTCAAAATAAAATTCGCAAGAATCGGACAAGAAAAAACACCCTCCAACTGATATTGCCATGGCCCGCCTGAGCAAAGCTGATCCATTCATGACTGTACATTTAAAAATCGTTTACGTGAACAAAAATTGTTTGGACGAATTGCGAGAAAAAAAAACACATGTGTCTAAGCGTAATCTCTATCGTCGACTACAGTTTGCAAAGGAGAATATTTCAAAAGATTCAAATTGGTGGAGAAATATCTTATGGAGCGAAGAGTATATTCGCTTCGGGTCAGATGGTAAAAAATATGTGCGACGCGGAATCAACCAGCAATATAACCCTAAATATACCATAAAGAGTGAGAATGCCGGGAGTAGCATTTTTGTTTGGGACGTTTTTCTTGGCATGGTGTGAGGCCACTTCATCGTATAGAGGGTATCCTAAGGGATACAATGCTACCGTATGTCGAGGAGAAAATGCCCTTAAAGTGGACATTTCCACAGGATGACGATCCTAAACACACGGGTAAGTCTGTTAAGCAATGGCTATCAACCCAAAAAATCAGTGCTATGGAATAGTCAGCCCAGTCCCCAGATCTCAATCCAATTGAGAACTTTTACAGTAATGTGGAAAAAGCGATAAATAGATCTGATATTTCAAATTTGGACAAACTTTGGCAGGAAGTTTAACGAGCTTGGTACTGTTGTTCTTTTTCTTCTGTCCTTCTGTCTTGTATTAATGTCTTGTGTTGTTATTACCTTATATCAACTTACATAGTCTACTCGCTAAAGGTGCTGTGTTCTCTACTCTGTACATTTATGTGCTGAGTAGTGTGAAATGTAATGTAATGTATTTCAGAATCTTACTTAGTTTTCGGGATTTCTCATAAGATATTCAATGATTTATGGTTCTTCATTTAAAACAGGATCTTAATCGTGCGCTCTTATTGAAAAATCGGCACGAAATTGTTCAAACAAAATATTGAAATGAATGATTTAAGATTGATGTTCAAATGGTAGACAGCATTCAAGAGGACACAAGCGTCCACAGGTTTTACTCAAACCCCACCTCTGTCTATCAACACCTACTCTCACCTCCCCGTGGTGAGCATCGGGTGCCTGGTACCTCAACTGGAGATTGAGTTTCAAGCCCAGTGGAAAGTTGTTGGAGCAGCAAACGAGAGAGGGGGAGAGGTGTTTCCACTAAGGCACCTCTCCTCTTGAGCTATAGTTGCATCAATGAGCGCCTCATGACCATACGCATACGCATACGCAAGGCTAAATTCGGCAACATTAGCCCGATATGGGCGCACACCCCCACAGAAGAGAAAGACGACAACACCAAAGATATGTTCTTCGAACTCCTAGACAAAACATATGAGCAGTGCTACGATATTAAAATAGTCCTGGGCGATTTTAATGCAAAGCTAGGAAAGGAAGACATCTTTGGTGGAATAATCGGGAAGAACAGCCTGCACGACAACACTTCCGACAACGGATTCAGGCTCATAGATTTTGCTGCGAGGCGAAACGTCATCGTAGCCAATACGCGTTTTCCACACCTCAACATCCACAAAGGAACTTGGAGTTCTCCAGATCAATTTACCGTCAAACAGATTGACCATATTGCGATCGACGCCAGACACGCTTCCAGCATCATGGATGTACAAACTTTCCGAAGAGCTAACATCGACTCGGACCACTACTTCGTTGTAGCCAAGGCAGCAATTCGGATTTCCAGACCCAAGGCAAAACAGGGAGATGCCAAGTTACGAGTAACCTCTCTCGAAGTTCTCTGCCGCCAACACAATGTATCGAAAACTAGTGGCAACATTGCCAAGATGCAATCAGAGAAGCCGCATCTGATGTGCTGGGTTTCAAGCAGCCACCAACAGAACCCCTGGTTTGACGAGGAATGTCAGCAGGCAAATGCAGCCAAACAACACGCAAGCAAAGAGGCGCTGCATAAAAGGACTAGAGCTGCTCATGAGCTCTATGAGCAGAAGAGGCGAGAGGAACGCCGACTTCTCAGAAGGAAAAAGAGAGGGCATGAGAAGCGGGCGGTCGAAGATGTTGAGAGGTTTAAAAGCAGGAATGAAGTTCCAAAGTTTTATGAACAGGTGAAACGAAATTCACAGGTACATAAACGTAGAACCGAATGCTGCAAAGACGAAAGTGGAAGCGCAGTCAATGCTGAGGATATGGAAGGACCACTTCTGCAGACTGTAAAACGGCGACGACGAACCGAAATCCGATGTCAGGCAGGAGGATCCATTCAACATAAACGACGAAAGCCAACAATCCCGTCCTCCCGACTTAGACGAAGTAAAGATTGCCATATCTTGAATGCCGAGCTCTTTAAAGCAGCTGAAGATAAGTTGGTTAGGAGCATGCCCAGACGGTTTAACGGTTAATGAGGCAAAATAAAATACATGCTGTCGTCAAGAAAGGAGACGTAACTTTGAGGTAGTGAAGGACTTCGTCTACCTAGGCTCCGCTGTAAGAAAACAACACCAGCGCTGAGATCAAACGCAGAATAACTCTTGCTAACCGCTGTTTCTTTGGACTAAGAAAGCAATTGAGTGGTAAAGTCCTTCGTGTGATCTACGGTCCCGTATGCATCAAAGGGGAGTGGAGGAGAAGATGTAACGACGAGCTGTACGGGCTGTACAGCGACGTAGACTTAGCCAGAAGGGTAAAAGCCCAACCACTAAGATGGCTGGTTCCGCATGGAAACCCTTGCTCCAGCCCGAAAAGTCTTCGAATCCACACCCACAGGACAGCGCAGTAGAGGAAGAGCGCAGATCAGGTGGAGCGCACAAGTGGAAAGTGACCTCACCCAACTTGGAGCGCGAAACTGGAGACATCTAGCTAGGGACCGAACTAGATGGAGAAGTTTATGGGGTGAGGCCCTAGTTCACACAGGACTGTAAGTAAGTATGATTTAAGATTTGGAAAATCATCACAAATTTTATTAAAAATAAAAGTCGAATTCGAACTAAAGTCATCTAAACACTTCGAAAATTACCATTACCAGTGGAATTTGTTTCTACCTAAGACTTACATTTAAATTTGCAATTTCTTCAAGAATACAATAAATTTCTCCAAGAAAATGTAAAGAAGTAGTAGATCATAGATAATCATAATTTTAAAACATATTTTAGCTCAAATTATGTTACTAATTAGCAAATAAATACAAAAAAAAAACAATTTCTTAACCTTTCACACATAATCGGGCATTCCCTGTTTTTGCACTGTAGTAACTCTGTAATGATACTTTTCAAGTCAAATGACAATGTTATTATTATTATGTTATGAAAACAAACGTCTTTGGAAATTCGTGGATTGGTTTTGTTGCAGGACGGTAAATCAGTATAAGAAATACCAATAGTCCATTACTTAACTTCACGATTTAAAAAAATAAATTATGATTCTTAATGTGAGCAGAAAAGTAAGAGAGAAAAAACTGGAGACGTACAATTAGAAGCTACTTTTTAGGCTAGTCAACTAAAACCCTTATTATCTTTGCGATTGTAAGAACTTGTTTGACACCACGAAACCATCAGAAGAAGCATCACCATCGAAATAAAGACCCAATTTGGCTGTACAGCCGTGTATAAAATACACACTACATATTTTTGCATTGTTAGTTAACCCTTAAACATACAGTGTTGGACAAAACTAATTAAGATTTATTTTATTTTTCTGAATACAATTATTAAAGTTGAATAGATTTTAAAAGATTTTTTTCTATGGAAATCATTTATTTCCAAGAAAAACCAACAGGCGAGACTTGCATGAAGGCTGAACTATTGCTAAATGGAAGACGAATGAGTCCAAGTTTAATGGAAAAAAGTAAAGCCGAAGGCCTAAAGGCCAAATATGAAACCCACGTTTAACAAGAGGAACAATAAAATATCGAATAGGAAATAGTATGGTCTGGAGATGTTTTTCTAGCGCTGAAGTCGGCCCAATTCATAAGATAGAAAAGCAAGATAGAAAGCTTTATGTTGAAAGACATCCTTCAAAACCCTTAAAGTGGATATTCCAAAATGACAAAAATCAAAAACACACGACTAAAATAGTGCAAAATTGGTTTTTGGAAAATAAAATCAACGTTCTGAAGTGGCCAGCTCAGTCCCTTGATCTCAATTGTATATCGTCGGATTCACCGGAGTAGCTTCAAGAATAAAGATTACCCCTTTGCTCACAGAAATTGCTTGGAAAAGTATCCCCCAGTATATCTTTAGGAACTTAATCGAGTCAATGCCTCGTAGATGTGAAGCAGTTATTAAAAGTACTAGTTACGCAACGAAATATTGAAAAACAATTGGTTTCAAGAACAGAATTATGTTCTTTATGTTCTTTAATTTTGTCGTAATTATTTTCAATGAATTGTTAGATCTTTTGTTATATTTTATTTAGTGTGTAAGTGATTTTTTGTAATACAAGCGTTAAGATAACCAAAGTTGACTTAGTAAAATTCATTCAAATTTATTAAAGTTTTGAAACTTATTTAAAGAAATTGTAACCCAATGATATTAAGGGCTAACATCATTATTTTGAAACAACATTTGGGTCCAGCGTCATTGAGCTCAGAATACAAGATAATTTTCTACTGCGACAACTACCCAATGCACACATCATGTACATAAAGGTCGTGGTTATTGTATAACTGCTTCAAGGTACCTAAAACCACAGATAAAGTAACCTGACTTGAATGCAGTCGAGCATATTTGGGATGAACTAGGACCTTCAGTTGCTCAAAAGAATTTCATTTATGGCCTTAAGACGGACCTTCAAGAACAATGTTGCCATTACACAAATCCAGAAGTATGATTCAAACTTGTCTCTTCAATACCTCTAAGCCATTAAATTGAAAGGATACGCAACTAAGTAATATGTACATATTTATTGATCGATTATGTTTAATAATTTAAATTGTAATTTTGGGTTGTTTTAAATAAAAACTTGTTTAGTTATATAAAATGGTTGTAAAGTTCTACACTCTCTTTGAAAATTAATATTTCATGTGTCCCATTAGTCCGGGATCCACTTTAAGTTATTTTTTATCAAAACAGTTGCAAAATGACAAGGCGATGTTTGACTTTCCAGTAAAACATTTTTCACTAAAATTGGAAGAATGGCGAGGAGCGCAAAAAAACAAGGATAATTCTATTCCCATTGAACACCGACATTCGCTCCTACAGATGAGTTGTATTCGCTTATGTCGCTTCAATAAAACACAATTTGTTTTAAGGGTGATTAGCACTACTGATAAGAAGGGTTTGTTTTTAAAGCCTGTAATTTTCCTTATATATTAAAAGTATTACAATTTTACATATTTTGATATTTAGAATTAATTTTATGAAAATCCATTCTAAATAATTTGAAAAAAAAGGATGCCTAGTATTTTGTAGAAATTATCAAAATTATTGTAATGATCAATATTAACTTGGCACATAAGAGACACAAGAACGTCCATAACCAAACATTTTACCGCCAATAAGTTCAATTAAAGAGAGACAAAAAAGAAAACCCAGATGGGGGTACAACTTTCAATCACAACTTGTCATCATCGATTGCGTTTGAACTCCTACATTATCACCGATATCAAAGTTCTTTGTTCAGTTTTGAGGATCCCTCTAAAAACTAAAACATTACTTTTCCAATACTAGCAACACCAGATCTTTATCGCAGAATCCTAAATAACTGTATATATTAATAACACCTCCGAAGCAGTCTCCAATAATCATTTGCCGTTGTCTTCTTCCAACCAACATTCTCCATATGCGGCTATTGCTGCTATGTAACATAAACAGCAAAAATCAAGGCAAATAAAATTAAAAAAAAAAAAACATCATACAAAATGGAAAATATTGAACGGTACTTTAGTTTAGAAAGAAGAAGAAAAACCAACTCCATGTGGAAAAAGAAATTTTAACCGAAAACTTTTCGATTTTCGAGTCAAAACCCAAAAATCCAAAAAACAACCAACAAGAACCAAAAGAAAAAACTAAAACTTTTTTAAGAATCACATCAGAAAAAGAAACAAGAATTTCTAGATTTTCCCCATTTTTGCGTTCGTGTTTCGTTATTGCTGGCGCTGGTCGCTACTCGCAAATGTTGGTGCTCACTTCTATTAGACCATTCTATGTGCCATTGGAGCCCTAATTTCTTTTTTCTCTCCTATAGTTAGCAATTTTACTTTTTTGAGATCAACAGATTTAGAATAGCCCTCGGCACTAAAATATAAAATTATATTTAATTTCACTTTAAACTCCAAAACTTTTTTTTAACAAACCAAAACCAAAACTCGTTGCCGTTGTTGGATTGGAATTGAAATTGGAATTAGACGAAGACGAACAAAAGGGAAAAAGGCCGAACAACGAACTTCTATAAAATTTTAACCACATTCGGACAAGAAAGAAAAAGTCGCAGTTTTTTCTTGGGTTGATGCAAATTTGTCGGAACAATTTTTCAATTTTTAATTATTTTTTTTTTACCAACAGAATATTCGTTTTGGGATTAAATTTATTGTCGCAATTTTACGAAGAAATATTTACCTCGGATTATTTTCGATAATAGATTTTTGATTTTTAACTTTTTATCTCTTTGAAAATGCACTTTCCTTTTTTTCTTGGCGTTTTCTTCTTTTCTTTTTCTTTTTATTTTATTTTAATAAATATGTTGCCTTCGTTCACACTTCGCTTATTTCTTTCTTTCTCGAATGCCAACAGCTAAATGAGATGGAAGTGGAGTGGATAGGAAAATTGTGTACGCACACTTGCTTGGAGAAGCGTATATGGATAGGGTTGTGTAGATTGTGTGGGTTACACAGACGGGAGGTTAGCTTGGGAATTGGTGTTGTGTGGGTTATCTTCTAGACGATGGCAGCGCCACTGAATGATTACATATGGAGTGGGCGATGAGAAAAGATGGTGAATATTTTTTAAGGGCGGGATATTTAAATATTTCCAAGAGATTTATTCAAAGTGAAACTAAAAGAAATTATGATTATTATTTTTAATACTTTATATATATATAAATAAATTACTGTATAAATAAAAATTATTTTTGTTATTTGTTTTGTTATTATTTTTATTTTTTATTGATGGTATTTTGTGTAATTTTGCCCCCTACCGGAAGTCCCGAATGAAAAATGGTTAAACTACAAAAGAACAAACCGGCGAGAGCCTGAAAAAGTTGTCAAATCAATAGGATTTTAATTATAGTACAATAAAAAAGATGTTTTCACAATTCTTATTTTTGTTTCTTCGGGTCAATTAAGCGGCCATTTTTAAATTCGACGGAATATAAATATCTTCAATCGAATCAATCGTTTTCATGTCGAATCTTTACATTCCATATTAAAGGGTGGTTAAATTTAAACGTAAAGTTTTTTCTGCATTTCATTTGACATTTCTCAATTTCAGACTAATTCAATTTGAACTATTGAAAGATACACCATCGACTAGTTAAATTATTCAGGTTTATTATGAAAATGGGCGTTTAAATCAAAATGCATAGCATGTACTTCGTGTTCATCGGGCCGTAACTGTGAATGGTGTTCGCTGTCGTGAGATGATAACGAATTTGAGAGGAATGGATTAGACGATATGTGGTCTCAACAGGACGGTGCCATTTGCCACACAACTCACGAAAGCATTCACTGGCTCTTTTGCATAACAAATTCAATTGCCGTGTTAACTCGTGGTGGCGGTGTCAATTGTCCACCAAGATCATGTATTTTGGCGTAATTGGATTTTCTTTGGATTTAATTAAAAAAAAAAAAAGAGGCTAGGATGCGACCCACACTGATAACTTCCAATCCCGTCTGTCGATTTGTCTTGTTTGAAAGTTTGTCTATATGTACTCGTATCAATTTTTACCAAATTTGCGTACTATTTTTTGTAGATTTTATTTTTTATGAAAAAATCGACTGTTGGATTTTTATATAAAAATTACTGAATATCGAAAACAATATTTTCTGTGAAATAAAATAAGTTTGAAGACAATATTTTAAATTTTTGAAAAGATATTTGAGTCGAAAGTAAATTTTTACCAAGTTTTAGTTTTGTTTTTTTTAGAGTTTTATTTTTTGTAAAAAAACTATCAATTCGATTTTTCTCAAAATTTGTACTCTTGTTGAAAACAATATTTCTTATAAGTAAAAATTAGTTAGAAGCTAATATCTCAAATTTTTGAAAAGATATTTGAGTCGAAAATCATTTTTTACCAACTTTTGTTAATTTTTTTTCGGTTTTTAATTTTTTGTAAAAAAGCTGTTAATTCGATTTTTTTCAAAATGTTACTAAATGTTGACAACAATATTTTTTGAAAGATAAAAGTAAATTTAAGCCAATATCTCAAAGTTTTAAAAAGATATTTGAGTCAAAAATCAATTTTTACCAACTATTATTTTTTTAGGTTTTTATTTTTTGTACAAAAACTGTCAATTCGATTTTTCTCAACATTTTTCAGAATGTTGAAAACAATATTTTCTATAAGATAAAATAAGTTTGAAGCCTAAATTTCAAGTTTTTGTAAAGATATTTGAATCGATATTCAATTTTTACTAACTTTGAGTAATGTTTTTTTTAGATTTTTATTTTTTATAAAAAAACTGTTAATTCGATTTTTCTCAGAATTTTATCAGATGTCAAAAACATTATTCTTCGTTGCACAAAATTGTTTTGGAGATGAAATCGTATTTTAGTCGTAAAATTTTGGAGGTGACAATTTTTTTTCCGTTTTTTTGATTTATAAGAAAAAACCGTAAAATGGATTTTTTTTTCAAAAAATATACTTCTTTGATATCACGTTACAATATATTATATAAAATTGAATTCAAGTCTCTAGCGTTTTTGGTAAGTAAGATATTTAGGGTTAACCAAAATGTTCACCATTTTTTTAAACTATAAATAAATGAATTGGGTGGCGCAACAGTCCGTTGTGAACCAGGGCCTAGTGACTTACAACTCTCAACCATTCCTGTGTGCGAATACTGTTGTCAGGAATGGAAGGGACCTACAAATTTAGGCCGGATCCGAACGGCTAATTTGAGAAAGCACTTTTTCATGACAAGAATTACTCTTGGAGAATTTGTCAATTCCTCGCAAGAGGCAGTACCCGCGCAAATTAATTTTTTTTTTTTTAATTAAGGTGGCACAGGCAGGGATTGAACCCAAGACCCCTTGCATGACAGTCCAACGCACTAACCATCATGCCACGGGTAAACTGCTATGGTAAGAAAACCACCCACGCAATTTTCTTGAGAGCCCTTTCTGCATCTTTCTGCATTAATATCTGTATAACAACATTTATTTGAAATCGATATCTCTTCTGGTTCTTGAGCTATGGACGACGAAAAAACGTACGTCCGTACGTATACACACGCACTCACAGACATCTTTCTAAAAATCGTTTATTTCGACTCTAGGGACCTTGAAACGTCCAGAAATGTCAAAATTTTCAATTTGAAAAATCAGACCCAGAAGATAATAAAGGCCTACGTGCGTCGATAAGCCAGCAACAATTCAAGAGCTAAAGTAGTATTCACATGAGCGCGACCAACGAACGACGAATGAAATACAAAATGTGAGTTTACATACTTTTGAAGACATATTTCCACACAAATTCTTAACAAACGATAGCAATATAGTTTGTATTTGATTTATGATACATACTTTTACTTTACATTATAATGTATTAATAAATTTAAGAAAACAAATGTATTCGTCGCTAAAAAAATTGTAGTTGATACGAACTGTCAAACTTTATTCGCGTTCCACATTATCCACACTCGCATCGCAACGTATAAAATAATCGCGTGTACTTAACCTCAAAAAAATCATTCTTGTTTTGGTTTCGGTGGAGAATTGTGTTTAGCTGTGACTCCTTGTCAAACTTCATTCGCGACAAATTAAAAACTCTTATGTGAAAGAAATGTCAAAATCGACGAAAATTAGTTCAGTCATTGGTCGTTGGACGTGTTCATGTGAATAGTGCTTAAGGAATGAGATAATTTAGCACATTAAAAAGCATGAAACCTCAATTATTCCTCAGAGTCATCGAAAATTTGGACCATACCGGATGGAGGTGACCATTTGTTCTATATATAATTAAAGCATACCGATATTATATAAATAATATAATATAATAATTTCCGAAATATTTGTGTTGTACTCAGAAATTAGCCTCGGCCCTTGAAGTTTAAACAAATGCAGGGGTGGATTCAGCTGAGGTGATTTTTCATAAATTGATATTCATTTTCCATAAATGCAACAATTAATTTTGACAATTCTAATCGAAAAAGGGACTTCATTTGCAGCCAACTTCATTCTTTGAACGTACATTTTGACCAAGGCAACTACATAGTTAGTTTTTCAAGTGTCATGAATTTCACATTCAAAAATTTACTTCGCAAACCTCTGTTCATAGTACAAAAAGTACCAACAAAATATTGTCTACAAAACACTCCTTAAGTATCTTGCACATGAGTTACGAACTGCGAACTGTGGATATTCGCATATTTTGACTTTTCTTTCACATGAGCTTTGTTTCTATTCGCAGACAGCGACGAACTGTCAATTTATAATTACCCTTTTCAACAAACAAAATAAGAGATATATAATTTTGAGGTTAAGTTGAGCGCGAACAATTTATTTGTTGCAGTGTGGATTGTATGTGGAACGCGAATAGAGTTTGACAGTTCGTAGCAACCACATTGCAATTCGTTGCTAACAAATTGTTTTTACAAAATTGTCTTGTTTAAGAGAACAAAATGCAAATTTTACTATCCTAACATTAGTGCCAATTGGTTTCTTATAATTTATTTGTGTTTTTGTTTGAAATTGACTTTTTGAAATGTGCAAAATCACGTTTGTTCGTCCATTCGCTGTTCGCTCTCATGTGCAAGGCTCTTTAGGCAAGCTACAAGTCTATCACGATTTGTATTTTGTATTGCAAAGAAATATTAGTTATTTCTTTTCAAAATTACCCGTGTTTTCTTCTAAAATTAATCCATAGTATAGTAGGATTTAGAGTAGAATCTTACTAGGGATGGGTTTTTGACATTTATACGAGTCTCGAATGAATTTTATGTGATTTCGTTCTCAAATGTTGGTACGATTGATGTTGCATTTTTAATTTTTTTTTGTTTTACATTGGGGAACCAATCAATCTTTTATTGTTGATATTATTTAATTTTGTTAATAAAAATGGACTAACTGGGCTGTTTTTGCAAGAGAAAACAATAGAAAAGATTATTAAGTTTTGCTATGTTTCTACTAAAGGTTTCTCTCAGTTACGATTAAATAAATCTTATTGGTGTATCCAGCGCACAAGGAGATTTAAAAATGTTAAGTTTTTATAAGTTTCTATAATGAAAATGGTGTTTCGATGTTTCTTATGAAGTGCAATTCAGATAGTTTGATTCATGTTAAACAATGAAGAACTGAATAGTTCAGCAACTTATAAGAATACGCTTCCTACTCCATGTGCAATTTTTTTAAATTTGATTAAAACAAAACTATATTTTTTGTACAAAAACATGCAAATAAACAGACCATAATGCATTATCTGTAAAACCAACTCCTCCACAAGAACCAGAATCGAGTAAATCAAGCTCATTTCAATTCAATTCAGTTATATAAAGAATTGAGACGAGCTTCAAGCTCGCTTTAATACCACATGTTAATGTAGTAGTCTACGAACAAACCCCCTTCTTGAAGTTTATATTTTATGTCAAATCTGCAGTTGTTAAATGAACTTTTTCTTATAGAATCCATTTCCAGATGTTTTCTTACCATTTCTTCTTGAAAATTGTCCATTTTATTAGTTTTAGTTAGTTTTTTTGCTAAGTTTATTTTAACATTTGATTTTCACAAAACTTTCTTCTATTTCAGTGTTTTTTTTTTTTTGTTTTAATTATAATTCTGACAGATCTTTTTTACCAATTTTTAAATACAAAAATGTGGCTACTGCGGATCGTTTTGTTGGCAATTTCTCACTGCACTATATATGGAATATAATTTTAAAAAAACGCACTTATTGACAAGGAACTCTTTTACCGAAAGTATTTAATGAAGTTTTGTAGAAAATAAATAAATCATAGAGTAATAAAGTTCATCTTTCAGTTGAATGAAAAAACATGATCAACTGTCATTTTGATAAAAGTAGACTTGACTTAAACTTTCCATTAAAGTTGCCTTACTTGGAAGGTAAATTTTTTGGCAGCTGGCCAATCAGATAATAGAAACTTGCCTAACTTTTAAGTCCCTTATATAAGCTGAACCTGTCCATTGTTCAATCGAATTGAATTGAGTTGTTTATTTTTTCTTAAAGTTAGAAAAAAGTAAATTGACAATAATAATTTAAGACTTGAAGTAAATACATTTCAAAATAATATAAAGCTAAATAAAAAAAAGAGATTATAAATTCACAGCTGACAACTGTCAAATTATTTTATTATACATAAAGTGCAATAGGGTCCTCTATTAGAAAACTTTAGTACTACAAAAGGGATACGACATTGACATACTATACTATAAATTAAACAAAATACTCACAGCGCGCAGCCCTCTTCTGCCTCATTTTGAACGAACTGTCAAAATTTTTCAATAACATAAAAAACATGGCATCGTTTTTTTTCAACAAATTATACTAGATGTCAATACTTTCTATGTCAGAAAAAGCTTATCTCAACTAAATAAAAACAGATGTCGCTAAATATATGTCTATGAGTAGGATATAATTTTTTTTAAGACTGGCAATTTTATTTTAATGTTATGGCAAATAGTTTAGCTTTATTGTAAAGATAAGGGTTTGATAGTATTTTTTTAAAAATGACTTTGAGCAAGTGGCCACAGCGGCTGGCTCAAGTAAATTTAAGCATATTTAATTGATTGTTTGTTTACATGATTTGCAAGCGTTGTTCGGGAAGACAACAATGCCAAACAAAACTGAGAATAAATCAATTGATAGCTGTCAAAAAAAAAATCGAAAAAAAGATTGCCAGCCTATGTAATTTTTCTTTGGTAAAATAAATAAATTCAATTGTTCTTAAATTTATTTTCCATTTATCTCATCTTTCTAATTTTATATAACACTCGTCTCGTTTGAGCCCTTCAAAAACTCAGACCTATTTAATTTGATTCAAGAACAAATTTCCAGAACTACATTTTTCAAAACATTACTCACAAAGTTATTAAAGACAAATAAGAAAAATTAAGTTTTTTTTTAAGTTTTCAAAAATGTTCATGGTACTGTAAAATATGCCTAAGAGTTATAGTCTAGTCATTTTAGCTATTTTGAACCCCTATCTGCGGAAAACTTCCTAGTGAGCTAAATTTTTGTATACACCTTTATTAAGGCATTGTAATGAAGATGTGAAAAATCGACATTAATACCGGCTAAAAAAAGTTATACAGGTCAAAAGGTCGAGAAAATCAGTTTTTCGCAAATATCTCGCGATCTATTTCTCAGAGGTGAAATAAATACAAAAATGTCTCTTGCATTTTCGGTACAATTAACCGTTTTCGGAGTAAATATAAAATTTATTCAATATATTTAAAAAACTTGATGTGACTTCGATATTTAAAAAATAAAAAGTTACTTTCTATATGTTTTGCCTTTTGCTTTTAAAAAGCATTTTAGTATAAATGGTTCAATGCTTTTTTTTAAATTTTTTTTAGGACAAGTGAACCCTCAAAATTAATGAAGATTTTTCGAAAAGTTTTTGAAATATGACATCAATTATCGAGGTTATATACGATCTGCTTAAATCTAGTGTAGGCCAGCGATGTAGCTCGGTCCCTAGCTACCTGTCTCCAGTTTCGCACGCCAATTTGGTTGAGGTCCTCTCCCACCTGGCTGCGCCACCTGAGTCGCGGTCTTCCTCTACTCGGGATTGGATTCGAAGACTTTCCGGGCTGTAGCGTTGATGTCCATTCGCTCTACATGACCTAGCCATCTAAGCCGTTGGACTTTAATTCTGCTGACTGATCAGTGTCGCTGTACCGTAGCCGTAGAGTTCGTCGTTATATCTTCTCCTCCATTCTCCATCCATGCGTAAGGGACCGAAAATCATCCGAAGTTTTTTTCTCTCGAATCATCCTAAGACTCTCTCATTTTTCTTTGACAGGGTCCAGGCCTCGGCGCCATAAATGAGAACCGGGATGATAAGTGTCTTATAGATGGTGATTTTAGATGCTCGAGAGAGGACTTTACTTATCAATTGCCTTCTAAGTCCAAAGAAGCAGCAATTTGCAAGAGATTTCAGCGCTGGTGTCGTTGTCTGTGTTAATAGCGGTGCCTAGGTAGACAAAGTCCTTAACTACCTTAAAGTTATAGCTGTTCAGTGTCCATGGTGACGTTTTGTCCAAGACGTCGTTGTTCAGTGTCCTTTTATGATGACAGCATATACTTGGTCTTGCCCTCATTGACCACTAAACCCATCTTCTTCGCTTCCGTCGCAATGCTCAAAAACGCTCCACTGACATCACGATTTGATCTTCCAATTATGTCAATATCATCTGCGTATCCGAGTAATTGGATGGACCTTTGGAAGAATGTGCCTCTAGTGTTGACGGTTGAATTTTGCACAATTCTTTCCAGAACGATGTTGAAGAAGTCGCATGACAGTGCATCGCCTTGTCCAAAACCTTTTTGACATCAAATGCATCGGTAAGATATTTTCCGACCTTGATAGAGCAGCGTGCATTGTCCATCGTCATTCTGCACAAACGGATAAGTTTGACAGGGATGCCAAAACTAGATATTGCTTTGTAGACCTCTTCCCTATAGATGCTGTCATACGCGGCTTTAAAATCGATAAATTGATGATAAAAGATGGTGGGTATCGATTTGAAGTTCCTGGGTTTTTTTCCAAGATCTGCCGTAGTGTGAATATTTAGTCGATAATGGACTTTCCTGGTCTGAAGCCACACTGATAAGAACCAATCAGGTTGTTGACGAACGGCTTCAGACGTTCACATAATACGGCAGAGAGGATCTTATACGCAATGTTAAGGAAACTGATGCCACGGTAATTGGCGCAGTTTAGAGGGTTTCCTTTCTTATGTATCGGGCACACTATGCTGAGATTCCACTCATCGGGGATGCTTTCTTCCGACCATATTTTGCAGATGAGTTGGTGCATGCTCCCTACCAAGTCATCGGGTGCTGCTTTGAATAGTTCGGCAGCGATGCCGTCAGTTTCAGCAGCTTTGTTTGACTTAAGTTTAGATATAGCTGTTTTCACTTCGTCAAGGTCGGGTAGGAGGAATTGTTGATCTGCGTCGCCGAGGTTGAGTAGTTCTATCTCCCTTACAGCGGAATTCGGTTCGTCATCGCAGTTATATAATTTGGAGAAGTGGTATTTCCATATTCTCAACATCGATTGCGGTTCTACTACGATGTTCCCCTGATCGTCTTCACAATCTTTGGTTGGTGGCTATCCTTTTATCCTTTTCTATTATAGAAATGATGTTCATTCTTTGAAGGACGGACTAAGCTTATATGAGTCCCATCGACACACATTATAACACCAGGAAACCCACTTTTTTGGAAGAAATAAGTTTTTGACTTCAATTTTTCCTCCTCTGTCATTTCAAACGTTATGTGTTTTGGGCAAAGTTTTTTCTCCAGTATGTCCAGAGTTTCACTCAAAACTTTTGATACCGTTGGTTGAGCCATAGCGATTCGGTAGTCCTGTCCAACGCTCTTTTGGTACGAACCTTCTGCTAAAAATCGCAATGTAGCGGCAAGCTTGAGTATTGAAGGCAAAGAGGTAGTGTTTTCTCGTTTGAAATCATCTTTGATTTCTTCAAAAACGTACACAAATGCTTCTCGCGATAGTCGAAACAATTTTATAAACCTTTTTGAACAAAAATCATTAAAAAAAATTCGATTTGGTAAAAGATAATTAAATACACACTCTTTGGGGGGAACATCAAGAGGCGAAGACCCACTTCTAAATAGTTTTCTTTGAATATTTAAATAATTAGCTTCTTTTCTTGCTTCTTCTCTTTCTGCATTTAAAAAAACACTTATGGAGTCCATTGAAAACTAGTTTTGTTTACTTGAAACCAACAATAATATTAAAATATAACTACAAACATTAAGATACTTTTTTCAGAGAAAAACAATTAGTTTTGGTGGAAGGAAATGTCATATTTTTGGAAACAGCTGACAAATAAATGGAAAATTGGAAAATATCATGGAAATGGATTGAAAATATTTGACATTCAAGCTGGAAAAATGGAAGGATCGCTTTCTTCCATGTTCGCTTTTGAAATTAACTCAAAGCGAAGACGGTCGAAATTGAATTTTCGCTTTCAATGCGATCCGCCGCGCTTTCTGGAATCGGCCCTCTGGTACCCTTGGGAGGTCTTTTTTACCTTTTGGTAAAATTTACGAACCTCATTCCTGTTGTGACCTCCATACTTAACAGGTGAGTAATTTGAAAATCGCTGTAAAACATTCGCTATAGCTAGAAAATATTAACGTAACATTCAAATATCTTTAATTTAAATTATGCTTGGGTATAATTTATTTACAAAACTATTTTATTCTATTTAATTAGAATAATTTAGTTTCGATCTTGTTTATATGGTTATTTTTGTATACATTAGTAACAATTTTTAATACAGGTACAGTGTTAAAATTATTTTTCTAAATGGAAAACCATCAAAAACATATTTTTATTAATCAAAAACGAAACTAATAAATTTAACTTTCTAACAATGTATGTATATTTATTTAACAATCACAATTGAACTAAATCCACGTTAATCTAATTCAAAATCCCAAGGTATGCAAACCGTGCCATCTGTGTGAACTGAGTAATAATTCGTTATGTGCAAATGAATTTTTTCTACAGATTTCAAATTTGCCAATATTAGTTTTTCAAGAGTTTGAATCATTTTATCCGGCGTTACGGAATCATCTTTCGTCAACGAACTCAACTTCAAAAGTCTAATGCAGCGATCATGCAGTTCTTTTTCAATATGCTTATGCCTGGGAAAAAAATGTTTTTCAAATTTATTTATTTTCGAATTATGTATTTTTTGTGTACTTATTATACTGCTCCATTTTGAGTTTAGCCTCTTCGAGATGATTGGTAATGAAATCAACCAGAATCGTGCCAGGGCATGTGGAGGGAGCAATGAGTTGTCCCGTCGGGCTTACCATAAGTGGACCAGATTCACTTTAAGAGGAAAAAGAAATTTAAATATTATGAACATTTTAAAAAGAAATATTTTAGTTTTTTTCTTACGATTCAATAACAATTTCAAATTGAGACATATCTTGAGGCCAAGCCTTTGGGAATTGATTCGTTGACAGAAAATCCAGGAGATTTGTTATAACTTTAGTAAGATGTCCAGCATAGTCAACGGCTTGTTGTTTTGGCATAAATTTTCTTCTTCCGATTTTCATATTTCTCAGAACTTGTGACAAGGCTGTTTCATAATTTGGAATCATTTTTAGAAAACTATCGTGTGTCGAAATATTTTTGATAAACTTTATGAAATAAATAAAATTAATACAAATTAAAAAGCTATAAAAATAATAAAAGTAACTTACGTCCAACCAGTTATTGAGAACATCTCCAGTAAATAGCATAACATGTCCTTCTAAACTGACTCCAGTGAATGAAGCAAAAACAACAATTCTTCCTGTAGTTAAATGTTATACAAATTAGTTTTTAAATTTTCAGTAAACTTAAAACAATTAAGAGAGATAGAGGGAGGAAGTACCTTTTAAAACATTAACATGTTTGCCATGCATATTTGCTAAACGTTCTAGTGTCTTAAGACATCCACGGTAGTGTTCGTAATTCCATCCGCAGTCGTAACGAACTTCTTTGAGCTTTAAACGTTCCGCAAGGGATTTTTGTAATTTTGTAACTTCTTCCTTCAGCCCTTCTAATTCTTTACTACGAGAAAGTGCATCGGATTTGTTGTCCCTTAACCAGGATCTGATGATGACCAAATAAAAATATATTAAAAAAAGAGGAATATGTGTATTTCTAAACTTGACAATATTTTAAAGCTTTATGAATGTATATTTGCTGGTCCTAATGATATACCATCTTTTATATTGAAAATGTGTTTTTAACGAGTCTCTCAAATGTTTTAAGTTCCCAGATCTTTGGAAATATTCATACCTAATGCCGACCAGACTTCTACTCTGAACGTCGAACTTGTCGAGTTGTAGAAGCTGAGTAAGGTCAATCATTCTCGAGAATTTTCTCCAGATGAATCCTGAAACTAAAGGACGTTCTTATCCCTCTACCTTCCCAAAATCATCATCTACTCCCACATAAACAAGGCATACCAGCCTACGTTTATGTCACCAACTCCCATTCCACCTCCTACGTTTGTAATGGCGAAAAAGCTAGCAACGGTCCTATCTCCTATACTCCTTCTCACTCTAGGTAACCTAGCTGAATTGCTGTTACCGAATCCCAATCTTTTCCTTACACGTCAGAATGATGAATTAACATCAACCGACTCCTTTCTCTTCCTCCCCAACCACCTCTCATCATTATTGGGCTGGATCTAAGGTGTTAAACGACCCGTGCCGAGGATCAACCTGGCTGGGGGCCCAATTCAAAAATAGCCCATTTTCTAACGGAGTAACCGGATACCTGGCGACCTCCGGATTAACTAGCCTTATCTGTACATGCGAATCTCTGTGCAGATGAACCTTTTTTCTTCGCGTCTCGTGGGACCAAATATGAACAAACAAACAACAAAAACAAAAACAATAACTCATGTGAGACCGGTATCTCTTTAGGACCGGGCGGCAGCTTGGTGTCAAAGCAGGCTGTCGTATCTCTTGCGGCCAAGACAGAGAAGGGAGTAGTGGCTAACCATGGACCCTCCTCTGCTGTTGGTAGCAACGAGAATAAAAAGGTAGCGATACCTAATTTCAGTAGTGACAGGGTTGTGAAAAATGGCCCTGCCACTACTAGTGAGAATACTTCCAGAAATGGAAAACTCTCAAAAGGTCTTTATAGATAAAGGCGGCAAGCGGCGAAAATCTTGAAGGCCTCTGGTGGATCATCGGGGGCTGAAAAGACACCGCAGCAAACCGCTAGCGTCGAATGGGCCAAAAGCATACTTGCTTCAATAAGATCCAATAAGGACTCTACGTCCAAAAGAGAAAGGTCTCTTGAGGTGGCCGCACCGACACCAAAACGGCCTCGGGAGCATAACACCAGCACCCCCCTCAATCCCATCTGGAAACAATCCAGTTTCAGTGACGTCGCGAAGGGCAAAGTCGTGGTTGCGGTCATTGACAGGAGCGATGATGATGGCACAATATCGGCTGATCGTTGGCAGTTGGTCAAGGTTAAGCTCTCGGTTGGCTTTTTGAGCATTTTGAGAGAGCTTCCAGGACCACTTCCTTCCATAAGCGATGGGGGTTGGCATCAAGGCCATGTCAAACTCATGGTTTGTGACGACCAGAGATCTTGTGACCTTTACAAGCTTGCTGTCAGCCGGTTAGGTGAAGTTTGGCCAGGTGCGAAGCTCGAGGTTGTCGCTGAGGAAGACATTCCTAGCAGACCTGCTGGTATCGAGGACATTCTCGAGATGGTCAAAGTATGCAACCCGTCCCTTCCAACGCATAACTGGAAAATAGCCAAGCTAGAGGAAGTGAAGGGTCTTTATAGGAGCGCCATTGTAGTACTCAATAAAGAATCCTTGGCTCCTCTAGCCCTAAACGAGGGCTCCATAAACAATGGTTTCGAATCCATTAAAATTCGAATTTATAAAAAAGATGAGGTTAACGCGGAAAGCGGGCCATCAAAAACTACCGAAGGTGAACTAGCGGTTGGTGAACCTGGGACGTCGTCTTCTCTCCTAACAGAGGGTGACGATCCCTTGTCCTCTCCAATCGCGATTGCACAATCTACAAAAGTCTTAAACAGTCCATCCTTAATGGAGACTGAGGACGACCTTAACATCATCCTTCTGAGCGAGGACGAACTCTTGGGTACATCCTCAGACTCAGAGGATCAGAACAAAACCGTGGTGGAGGTTGATCTGACTAATTGTAGCCAAAATGCTGCAGTTAGTACAGATTAATCTCCAACACTCCATAAAGGCCTCGGCCTCACTTCTTCTCCGTCTGGCGAGTAACGGGGAAGACATTGTCCTGATCCAAGAGCCATGGATTCTAGGATCCGTTGTTCGAGGACTCAGGACCCCTGGATACTACACACTTTGTGTGACAGATAAAGGTGAACCTAGATCTTGCATACTAGTGAAACGTAGCATTAATGTATTTTTACTCCATCATTTCACTGACAAAGATACCAGCGTAGTTAGGCTGGAAACAACCAAGGGAAGTTTCTGGCTGGTATCGGTGTATCTTGGGCATGACCACCTTGGCCCTCTCCCTGGAAAAACCCTGGAGAAAGTCGTCGCTGAAGCGGAAACGCAAAGGATCCGCCTAATTATTGGGAGCGATGCTAACGCTCATCATACTGTATGGGGCAGTACGAATATCAACGACAGAGGTGAGTCTCTTTTTGATTATATTATTGGTACTAACCTCTTAGTCAGTAATGTTGGAAATGAACCAACCTTCATAACTAAAACTTGACAAGAAGTCTTAGACATAACTCTTGTCTCAGATACTATACACCATATGATCTTGGACTGGAAAGTATCCAAAGAACACTCGTTCTCCGATCATAGATATATCCAGTTCAATATAAATGTGGATGATAACCCGAGTCCATTGACATTTCGAAATTATCGAAAAACTGACTTGGTTTCATACAGGAACTCATTACAGAGTTTACCTGGGCTATTTAATCCTTTCTCTAACGCTAATGAAATTGACAACAAACAATAATGACCTTACCTCAGCTATGAACAGATCGCTAGAAATTGCTTGTCCACTTATACACATAAGAGGAAAGAGGAAACCACAATGGTAGGCCTCAGAGCTTGACTCGCTCAGGAAGGAATGCAGGAAACTTTTCAACCCGGCCAAAGCTGCAAGACTAGCCTCTCATTGGGACTCCTACAAAGAATCCCTAAGAATCTACAAGAAGGTGCTAAGGAAATCCAAGCGATCTTTTTGGCGATCCTTCTGTGGCATGATAGAAGAAACTTCTGAAGCTTCTAGGTTACGAAAAATTCTTTCAACTAATCCAGCTATGCCAAGCTGCTTTAAAAATACAGACGGCTCCTGGAAAAATTCAAGTAATGAATCGCTGAACTTACTATTGGACACTCACTTTCCTGGTAGTTCTCTTACCGAAACTATACGTTCAAGTTCAAATACAACATATCTACAATGTCTGATCACAAGGGATAAGCTACAATGGGCTCTCCACAGCTTCAAACCATTTAAATCGGCAGGACCAGATGGAATAATACCAGCCGAATTCCAAAAGACTTCTGACATAATTGCACCAATCCTTGAGGCAATTTTTACCAGCTGTCTTTACCTGGTCCATGTTCCCTCGGTATTGAGAAAAGTTAAAGTTGTTTTTATACCCAAAGTAGGTAAATGCTCGCAAGTCAATCCTAAAGATCTACGACCTATAAGTCTATCATCATTCCTTCTTAAGACCTTGGAAAGATTGTTTGATATCCATGTAAGGGCAAGTATTGATACAAGACTTCTGTTTTCGTCTTAACATGCCTACTGTAAAGATAAATCGGAGGAAACAGCGTTACACACTTCAGTACGCATCGTCGAATATTCCCTCCATCATAAAGAGTTCACTATGGTTGCTTTCCTTGACATCGAAGGCACATCTGCAATCACATCTGCACTAACATCTCTAAATGTGGAGAGTTCGCTTCGGGAGTTAATTTATTTAATGCTTACTAGCAGAATAATTAATTAGACGATTCGTTAGTAGAGGGACACCGCAAGGTGGTGTTCTATCTTCTGGAACCTAGTGGTGAATGAAATCCTAACTAGTCTGGATGCGTAGGGCTTAAGAGTGGTAGACTATGCAGAGGACGTTGCTATAGCAGTTTCAAATAAAGCAATGCGTGCAATACTCCGATGTTAGGTTAGGTAAGGTAAACGTGGCTACGGATTACAGTCAACACACTTAGGCCAAAAGAAAGGCCAATTGTGATACCACATGAGTCTAGGGAATTACTTCTTACTAGTCGTACCGTTTTGAGCTTTTTATAAAGCGAAGAAGATATTTGATATCCTTTTTAGCTAGTTTACTAGGATTATCAAAAGAGTAGTCTTCCAGATGAAGTTTGCGTCTTAGTGAAAGAGCAGGGCAAGTGCAGAGAAGGTGAGAGATTGTTTCCTCTTCTTCTTCGTCCATACAGCTCCTGCAGGACTACACCAAGTCGTATTGCGTGTCTGCCTATAAGACAGTGAGTGTCACGTAAAGACACCTATTAGGGAGCTAATATGGAGTCTGCTTTGAGATAACAAGTCTTTAGAGCTCTTTAGGTCCAGTGAAGGCCATATGAGTTTTGTGGCTGCACATGTTGGTAAATATTGCCACCTAGAATTTGCTATCGCAAAAGCTGTTTCTTTTAGCAAAAGTTTACATGTAGCTATCGGTATACCTATCTCTTCTTTTTCAGGTGAAACAGGCATGATGGTTCCATTTTTAGCGAGTTCATCGGCTCTACAATTTCCCGTGATGTCTCTGTGGTCCTGACACTGACACTGACACTGACTACTGAACCTACTTTGAACCTTAGTAAGGGTTTTAAGGTTATTTTTCCATCGAGAGAAGATTGGAAGGATGACATCGTGTCGATAGGTTTCGACACAACCATCTTTACTGACGGCTCAAAGATGGAGTGCGGAGTTGGTTCTGGGATCTTTTCTGAGTCCCTAAATGTAGCCAAATCCTTTAGGCTTCCTGACTCTGCTAGCGTTTTTCAGGCTGAACTGCTGGCAAAAGGGAGGCATGTAAAATACTTCAACAAAACCCAAACCAAAACCGAAATGTGGCTATCTTTACAGACAGTCAGGCAGCTGTCAAAGCCATTAACTCGGCCATATCCTCATCTAAATTGGTGCAGCAATGTCGCGATGAGCTTGCGAACCTGAATTTTAACCTCGGTGTCATCCTGATCTGGGTTCCGGGCCATAGTGGTATCGTGGGAAATGAACGGGCTGACCAGCTAGCCAGACAAGGATCGGCCCTTCATAGCTCACTTGCGGAAATGGTTAACCTTCCTCTTGGTGCTATTAAGAGTAAAATCTTTTCTATCTACCAAACTGAATCAAACCGAAGGTGGAGCAATTTACCCAACTGCATTATATCTAGGAAGATATGGCCCACCTATAACAAAACCCGTACAAACGATCTTCTATGCAGTCCAAGGCAAGACATAGATTGTTGTGGTTTGTACCGGACATTGGCCTATAGGAGTTCATGCAGAGAAGTTGGGTATCTCTTACAACACCTTTTGCCGTAGCTGTAGTGACCAAAGAGAAAGTGAAACGATAATCCATTTCCTTTGCAAATGTCCTGCTTTGGCAAACACCAGAATGAAATGCTTTGGAAAAGCATTCTTCAAGAACTTGGTGAGCTATCTGAGACAAAGATTAGAGACCTAAAGTCTATAAGAGTACATCTAGTCTCATAACATGGAACATCTGAATTTTTATACATTTTACGCAAAGCAAACTTTGTAAATTCTTTCTGAACCTTTTCAATACGATAAATGCTCGATTGAGTGTAGGGATTCCATATAACGCAACAATATTCTAACAGCGGTCTAACAAGAGATAAGTATAGTGTTTTAAGTGTATAAGGATCATTAAAAAGTTTTGTATTTCGAATTATGAAGCCCAACATTGAGTTAGCTTTGGAAATGACATGATCTATATGAAGTGAAAAACTCATTTTGGAGTCAAAAATCACTCCTAGGTCTTTCTGACTATAAAGTCTCTGCAAAGAATAAAAACCAAGTTTGTATTCAAAAAACAAGGGATTTAAGATTTTTAAATAAGTAACAACACTACATTTACCGTTGTTAAAAAAAAGTCCATTTAATTTACACCAAAAAAGTACTTCATTTAGATCATTCTGGACATTTTCCGCATCTTCAAGACATCTTATGCTGCTGAAGAGTTTAAGATCATCAGCATACAAAAGACATTTTGTGTGTAGAAGATATTGCGGTAGGTCGTTAATAAAAATAATGAAAAGGAGCGATCCAAGATGGCTACCTTGTGGAACGCCGGAAAAGTTCATTATTTCTTTAGAAAACATATTACCAATGTTAACATGTTGTTTTCGCCCAACTAAGTAACTTTTAATCCATTTAAGAAGCACAGAGTGAAATCCAAACAATTCAAGTTTTCTTATTAGAATATTATGTTGGACACGATCAAATGCCTTCGAAAAATCGGTATAGATAGTGTCAACCTGTAATCGTAGTAGCTTGTAAAAATTGATAAGTTAGTTGCTGTCGATTTGCCACTCATAAATCCGTGTTGGAATTCAAAAATAAAGTTCCTAACTAAAGAATATAATTTGTTTTTCACTATTGCTTCAAGTACTTTAGGGACTAACTGTAGCTTAGCAATAGGTCTATAGTTTTCGACAGAGCTTTTAGATTCTGCTTTATGGAGTGGAGTGATTATAGAAGACTTCCACGTGTCTAAAAATATACCTTGGCTTAAAGATAGGTTAAAAATGTGGACCAGCAAGGTTGTATCTACACTCCTTAAAGAGAATTGGTGGGAAATTATCAGGTGCTACTGAGTAATTATTATCAAGGGAGGATAAAGACGCTAGCACATCATCAACAGATAAATTTAGAGCATCCATATCGCTGAAAGAATGATAATGCGCCATTCCATCGTAAATTAAATTTAATTTTATGAAGTTTGATTGAAAAAATGAGGCAAAATTATTGCAAATTGTATCTATATCCTCAGATGTTCCCCTGTGACGGCGATAGCAACATCATAGGCATATGCAACCACTCTGTAGCCTTCCCTCTCAAGGGATATAAGTAGTTCGTTAACCACTATGTTCCACTGGAGAGGGGACAAAACACCACCTCCGATGTAGTAAATATACTTTTATTGTAGTTATGTTAAATACTTTATTGTGGTTGTCTGTTAAACAGCGTATTTATTTCAATGTTTTACAACATACTTGTCAAAATATATAAGTTACGTCAGAGATGTTCAACCATATTTGTTAAGAAATTGAGAGAATTTTAGACTGCAAACATTTAGAAATGCAAGATCTCAAAATAGTTTGATATATAAAGGATTTAAATTTTTCAATGATATACCAAATAATGTTAAACAATTAACTAATAAGTTCGAATTTAAAAAAGAAATAATAAATTTTGTTTAATAATCTATTAAATGTTAAATAATCTATTAAAATGCCAATGACATTGTAAATAACATATATTTTATATCCCTATTTATCACATATTTATTGTAATTATTAATAGCAAATTTAACTAAATAAATTGAGAGAGAATTCTCTCAACTAACTAAGACCACATAAGACCCCTAGCATGACAGTCCTACACCCCATCACGTCACGGGTGCAACCTTAAAACAATTTACAAAATGGAAGTTAACTTACATCTTATCTGCGACTTACCTTAGCTCCTTGCGGTCATTTACACTTTTCTCATGAAATGTAAATTCGAAATTACTAAATTCCGCTCCATAATGTATGTCCCCAAATGGAACTGTGCTGCTTCCGTAAGCAGCAGCAACACTTTGTGTGCTGCTTTTTTGTACGGTATTAATATTTTCAATGTGGTCCGTAGGCAAATCACAAGATTTTAAAAGATTTATTATCACTAATTTAGGTTCTAGAGCTCTTTCCATACGCACTTGGATCAACTTAAATGAATCTATATCAAAGAAAACCAGAAACCAGTTATCCTGAACAATAACTTAAACCTCATTTTATTGTATACCTCTTTTTTCTGAATCTGAATCTCTTATGTAGAATTTTAAAACATTAGGAACATTGTGGGGTAGTCTTCTTTGTTTGATGGCCTGAAAATGAGCACTTAAATGTTTGAGCGATTCTTCATTAACATTCTGAAAACAAAACCAAATAAAATTTAGATAACCCTTAAAAATATGTTAGAAGGAAAATTACTCTTTGTTCTGGATGTTGTCCAAATAAATCGGGATGAACTGCAAAATAAAAGGGCCTCAACGCTGCAGCGATTTCCGCTGTACTTATGTTGCGTATTATTGGGGTTTGAAGACACAAGGTAGACGAGCGGATGGCCTTCATCTTTAGACTGTCATCATTTATGTAGATAATGAATTTTATGAATTTTCAGATGAAAATATTTTCAACCGGAACTTACCAATCAAAGCATCGAGGAAACATATTTAAAATTTAGGGAAACACAGAACAGACGACTATTTTTCAAAATATTATTTTTTGCTGTTTGTTTAAAATTTTGCGTAGTTCTCCAACAAAACAAAAGCGAAATTACTTAAACGACTAAACAGAAACACTTAAGCGACTAAACGTCAATTTTGTTATGAAAAGAAAAATCAGCTGACGTCTGATAAGAATGATATAATGAAATATTGTAGTAGAATCGAAGTCAGGCATGTTACTGAGGTTATTGTTTTATTTTGGAACGATTCCTATAACACGAAGGTTACATGAGTGAGTAAGTGTGTTACTACACTCGGACTTTCGTATGCTGCGTGTTTCGCATATTTTCTTTTGAACACCCATCCTATCAATCTCGCATTATTACCCTTGGATGTTTTTCGATTGCGTGTTTTTGACACTTCTCTTTTATTTTTTGTTGTCATCCACAAAATCAAAGTGTGAAAATAATTAAAGAAAACTGCACTTTTTACTACAGCAATGATTATTGACATCATAAATACGGATAATAATTCCGAATAATGTAAAAATAGAATCTGGATTGAAATCTGGAGAGAATCCTTCATTTTCTTGACAGAAGAACTAAAATCAAATGATAAACCATCGTTTTTAAATTATAAAAGGATGAGTGAAGAAACTTTTAACCTGCTCTCATTGAAAACGACATAATAAAATACAATTTTGAGGGCCAGCAAAGTTGGCTATCACTTTGTTCCAACATTCCAAAGCTTAAACTACCAAACTAGACTCTTTTAATCATTCTTTCATTTAATTTCATTATAAGGTCTTTGCACCACTTAAATTTTTCCGGCTGAATATTTCTTGTTTACTCGGTAACAATAAAAATCAAATGGGGTGGCGCAACAGTCCGTTGTGAACCAGGGCCTAGTGACTTACAACTCTCAACCATTTCTGTGTGCGAGTAATGTTGTCAGGAATGGAGGGGACCTACAATTTTATGCCGAATCCGAACGGCTAGTTTGAGAAAGCACTTTTTCGTGACAAGAATTACTCTTGAAGGATTTGTCAATTCCTCGCAAGAGGCAGTACCCGCGAAAATTATTTTTTTTTTTAAATTAAGGTGGCACAGGCAGGGATTGAACCCAAGACCCCTTGCATGACAGTCCAACGCACTAACCATCATGCCACGGGTACTACAATTCGGTAACAATAGAAGGAATAATAAAGCAATGCCAAGAAACAAAGAAAGGCAAGATAGCGAAAAGTCAAAATCCATCCAAGAATCCTGAACCCAGAATTCTGCGGGTTGAGACTTTTTAAAGGATTTCTATTTCACCTTCTTTCTCTTTCGCACTTATTTGCGTCTTTCTAAAAACCTTTGAGTGTAGTAACACATTTATTTGCTGTTTGCTGTTAATAGCTCAACAAATGTGGCTTCTATGTAAATTTAAATGAAATATTTGTATTTATAACCTATAGTATTGTCATGGAGCAATTGTTTTTAAAGGTCACCGCAGCCGAAATGTGGTGTTGGAGGTCTTATATACAACGGGTAAACATTTATAAAATAGAACTGGAATCTGGTCGGATGATGAGAACTCTCCACTGCCTTCGCCTTTTAATACTCTGATTTCTTAAGCCAGATTTACATGATTCATGACAGATTATTTAAATTTGCTTGCAATTTGCATAAACCTAAGATATTTGTTTATAGGGCTCAAAACAATTGTTCCAAAAGGAGCTATTTTTGACATCATGACCACCACGCGAAATGTTGTAAGCATCGATTCTTTTGAGAGAATTTTAGACAAATTTTTGACACGAATATTTGCGATACGAATGTTTGGTTTTAAGTGACGAAGAGTTAAAGGTTTATCTGCATAAACACGGCTTTCGATTAACCCTACGAAAAAGTCCAGTGGTGTTAAATCGCTTTATCTTCACGACGAGAAATAACGTGGCCAGGAACTATCTCTTGCAATGAAGCCATATTCGCTCGAGTTGTGTGGCATGTAGTACCGTCTTAATGAAACCACATATTCTCCAAGTCATATTCTTGAATAGCAGTAGAACAAGTAAGGCCCACTTACAACTCCAGACCAAAGAGCGCACCAAATAGAGACACTTTGTGAATGTAATGGCCTATCTTCAGTTACTTGAGTAGTCTAAAAACCCTAAATACGAAAATTTTGTTTAATAACATACCCACCGATGTCGATTTCCAGCCCTATACTTTTTAAAATAAAAAATGAATTTTAAATTAGATTTTGTTCATTGATAACGTGATTTTCATTTCTCGCGTGTAAGGACATAATATTAGCTGAATTAAATGAAGCAAATCAGACTTTTATTTTAACTTCGTACTAAACATAGCGCCCTGAGCAAACTGGAGCGTTATGACGTAATAATCATTGCTTCAAAATGCATAATTCCATCAGCCAACATTTTCATCCATTTTTGTTGACTCATGACCGTGTGAGGGCTCTAAGGTTTTAAAAGTATAATTTTGACAAAAATATAAATAAGCAGTAATTAGTGCTTTTATTTAAAAAAAAAAATCTTAAAATTAAGACTGTTTCCTCGCTTATTGGTTCAGTATTCCACCATGGCCAACAGTGGCAGCACATATTCTTTTCATAAAATGATCAATGTCAAATGTTCATATTTTTGGCTGTATGTCCTCGATAGCTCCGTGAATTGCATCATTTAAATCTTAAATCAATTATGGATCATTGGCATACAAATTATCTTGCATTTGGCCCCAGCAAAATAAGTTTTAAATCACAAGATCTCTGTGGAAAATAGGCATCACCGCTTCGAGAAATAAGACGGTTAGGAAACTTTTCTGTTTTCGAAATAATTGATATTTTGACATTTTCAATGAATTCTTAAAAATGTTCGTTCATTTTATCAATAGTGTAGTCTTTACTTGTCAAATGTTCGTTCAGTTTAGCAATGGCATAGTGTGTACTTGTCAAACTGCCAACAAAATATAGTTTCATTGGTTCCCCATGTAATTTAAAGCTTGTGTTGAATTTTACAATTGGTTCAGAACAGTTTGTTTTATTTTATCAAGTAAAATAAATTATACCACTCAACAAAAAACATTTTTTAATTAATTAACTTCGAGAAAAATGTATCTCTTAAGTACTATTCACATGAGCACGACCAACGACCAACGAATGAACGAATATTCGTCGATTTTGACGTTTCTTTCACATGAGAGTTTTTAATTCGTCGCGAATGAAGCCACAGCCGAACACCATTCACCACCGAAACCAAAATAAGAATGATTTTTAGGTTAAGTACGCGCGATTATTTTATTCGTTGGGAGTGTGGATAATGTGGAACCCGAATAAAATTTGACAGTTCGTATCAACTATAATATTTTTCGCGACGAATAAATTTGTTTTCTTAAATTTATTAATATATTATATTGAAAAGTAAAAGTATGTATCATAAATCAAATAGAAACTATATTGCTATCGTTTTGTTAAGAATTTGTGTGGAAATATGTCTTCAAACGTATATAAACTCACATTTTGTAATTCATTCGTCGTTCGTTGGTCGCGCTCATGTGAATACTACTTTAGATTTTATTCTTCTTAGTACATGAAAGAATCGCGTTTGGTTTGCACTAAGTTTAATGTAATATATCACCGAACACACCCAAAAACTAATCTATGGTTGCAAATGCCATAGTGCTGCTCTATTACTAAATTATTGTTTAACTTTTCTTGCTTGGCTGTCATATTTGACGTTTCATCAAATTTTGCTAAAGTGCACACAAATTTTTAACAAAAACAAAGGACCTAAAAATATAAATTTATTTTAAATACATTAAAATACAATAAACAAGTTAAAAAATGGTCCTAACTGCAAGTAATTTGCGTTCTCAACTTGTTGCACTTACCAGTTTCTCAGGAACTCACAAAGAGCAAGCAGATAGGTAATTAAACATCAACATTCTCTTAAGAACTTGTGAGGAATATAATTTTCTAGGTACCGGCAATTGCTGGAAGCACTTCTCACCAACACCGGCAATGAACTCATCGATACCCTTAAGCTTTTTGTTGAAGCCAGTAAGTTGTAGTACACTGAAATTACAAAACCAATTGAAATAAATTTTGCAGTTGTAAACGAACACGTGAGCCTTGTTATCTCGAGACAAATCCTGACGGACGTCGGAGTACAGCTCTCAAAACTTCCCGATGATATCTCCAAAGTTGTGTCCCATTTCACTCTTGATAAAGTCCAACCAAGGGTCATATCTTTCGAGGAACAAGTTGCCGGAATTCGTCAACATTTGGCTGACATCTATGAGAGGAATCAGAATTGGCGTGAAGCTGCCAATGTTCTTGTTGGCATTCCATTGGAAACTGGACAGAAGTATGGAAATAGTTTTGAGCTAAGTTCAATGATAATTTTTTACGATATAACGTTTTCCAGACAATACACCGTCGACTATAAGCTAGAAACGTATTTGAAAATTGCTCGGCTCTACTTAGAGGACGATGATCCCATTCAAGCTGAAGCGTTCATCAATCGAGCATCTCTCCTTCAGGCAGAAACACAAAGCGAAGAACTTCAAGTATTGTATAAAGTCTGCTATGCACGAGTTTTAGATTACAGGAGGTAAGTCAATTTTATTTGTTTTTCATTTGTTTACACTTTCATCATTTATAAAACAAAAGGAAATTTATCGAGGCTGCTCAGCGCTACAACGAACTATCCTACCGTTCCATTGTCGAAGAAGGAGAGCGTATGACTGCCCTTAAAAAGGCCCTCATCTGCACAGTTCTAGCATCAGCTGGACAACAGAGATCTCGGATGCTGGCCACTCTTTTCAAAGACGAACGTTGCCAGCACCTGCCAGCTTATTCGATCTTGGAAAAAATGTACTTGGATCGAATCATTCGCCGATCGGAGCTGCAGGAGTTCGAAGCATTGCTGCAACTGCACCAGAAAGCAAGCACCTTAGGTAGATAAAACTGCTTTCCTTTGCTTTGGGTTAAAAAAATTAGTTGACTTGTAGATGGTTCGTCTATCCTAGATCGCGCTGTTTTCGAACACAATCTTTTGTCGGCCAGCAAGTTATACAATAACATAACTTTCGAAGAGCTCGGTGCTCTGCTGGAAATTCCTGCAGCCAAAGCTGAGGGTATTGCCAGCCAGATGATCACAGAGGGTCGTATGAATGGACATATTGATCAAATTGCCGGAATAGTTCATTTTGAAAGTAAAGTTTTCTGTTTTTTTTTTTAAACTGTCTATGATTAGAAATTGTACATGTTTCCATGGCTTGTCTTTTTGTTTGTTTTCTTTAAGATCGGGAAGTTCTGCCGTTGTGGGACCGACAAATTCAATCACTTTGCTATCAGGTCAATTCGATAATTGAAAAAATTGCAGCTGCTGAACCTGAATGGATGGCTAAAACCTTGGATGGAGTTGATTGATTGATCAAAAGATTTGTTATTTTTGAAAATGAATAAACTATTAATATAACAGAAAAAAAACTTTACTAAAACTATTAAACGTGATTTATTGTGTCGATTATTCACCAAGGCAACATAAATAAAACGAAAATAAACGATGGCGTCACTTGGTTGGTGTTTTTCTTTTTAACCTTGAATGAATTCAGAACAATGGCTTTACAATTTTAGTTTTATACAACACGTTTTAGACGATGGTTAAAAAATTAAATGATGGCTCAACCAGAATATGGCGAAAGGCCAAGTGATGATCATTCAGCATTTTAGTAACTTTTTTTTATACTGAATCAACATGTAACGAGTAATGACTGCTTTAATGAAATTTCGAAAAACACCTAAAGGGTGTCCCAAAATTAACGCAAGATTTGATTTTGCCGCCATTTGTGCAGTGAAGTGTTGGCAACCCTGAAAAAAAGCAATTTGATAGCTAACAGTATAGGGTTATTAAAAATGGAGCGTTACACGATAGAACAACGTGTCTTCATTATTAAAGAATATTTCAAAAATAGTAAAAGCTTGGCGGCTGTAGTTCGAAAATTTCATACAAAATATGGTCGGAATAGTGTTTTAACTTCGTCAACTGTGAAAAGATTAATTGAAAAATTCATGGAGACTGGATCCGTTGGAGACGCCAAACACACTGGTCGTCCAAAAACAAGCCGTTCAAACGTGAATGTCGAAGCAGTGCGTGAGAGTGTTGCTGACAATCCAGGAACCTCAGTTCGACGTCGTGGACAAGAATTGCAAATTTCAAGAACCTCTCTACAGCGTATACTCATCAAAGATCTGTGTCTTCATGCTAACAAAATTCAATTAACACAACAATTGAAGCCTAATGACCATGGACAGAGAAGAGAGTTCGTTAAATGGATTATTGAACATCAACAAATGGACCCTGATTTTTCGAGCAAAATCATCCTAAGCGATGAAGCACATGATTACACAGTTCTTTCTGCCAAAATTGGATGATATTGATGTGTCCAATATGTGGTTTCAACAAGACGGTGCCACATGTCATACAGCCCGTGAAACAATTCAATTACTGCATGAGACATTTCCAGGTCGTGTACTCTCTCGTTTCGTTGATCAAAATTGGCCTAATAGATCGTGTGATTTAACACCATTAGACTTCTTTTTATGGGGTTATTTGAAATCACAAGTCTATGTCAACAAGCCCACAACCACCCGTGCATTAAAGGAGGAGATTCAACGCTGCATCAACGAAATTTAGCCACATTTATGCAGAATGGTCATGGAAAATTTCAACAAAAGAGTGCGCATGTGCATGCAAAGCCGTGGAGGCCATTTGCCCGATGTGTTATTCCATACATAACCCTATCCTATGTACTTTACGAGTCAATAAAAATATAACTTTCAGTGACTTTCAGAAAAAAAACGGCGTTTTCTATTTAATTCAAATCTTGCGTTAATTTTGGGACACCCTTTATTTTAAGTCAATTTTAACCCAACTTGTCCACAGATGATTTTTGTTTTTAATGTTTTTCGCATTCTAAAATAATTTAATTTCGGGACAATTATAAGGGTATTCATATCCCCTTAAGTGCGCTCATAATATAAAAAAAAAATAAGTCTGGGAATGATAGGACCTGCATTCTGTATTTCAAACGACGATGCAGAAGGCTCAACTTTGCTCATCCAGACAATACTCCTGTCGTCTACAACAGCCGTTTTTCGTTTTCTATCGTTTTGCGTCTTTCGGTGTATTTTATGAAATTGGCTACAATTTTAGAGGAACATCCTATTAAGTATGTTTTCCCTTCTTGCAGCATGCCATCATCCTTCTTGTTTTTATTGGGGTGCATTTTTTATAAGTCCATAACATTCGTAACGTGTAACGTAAGCTATGATTACACTTAAGACATTGACTATCACACGATTGACACTATTGGGTCAATGTTGTCCCAAATTACGTTGACGCACAGGTGTGTCAACCTGACTTACTCATCAGTGTCAATGCATTGACACGCAAAACTTTGATGATCACACGGTTTGACACAAAGCAAAAAAGCCGTCAGCACAAGTCAAAGTTATTTTGAGGAAATAAAATAAATATTGTGAGTTTATTAATGCACATAATTATATAGATATTTTTAACTTAAGTGCAATTCATTTTCAGATAAAAACCAATAGCAATGACAAAAAGAAATATGGAGATAGCGGTTTTTGCCGCATACATTTTAGAAAGCAGCACGGACGATGAGCACGAGGACGACATCCGCAATGCAAGGCCTTCACGAAAACAGCGTTCGGTTTGGACAAAAAATTGGTTGAAGGTCCGGGAGGAAGAATGATTTGATGTAAAATTATTAAGCGAATTGCGCGCTGAGGAACCAACTTTATATCGAAATTTCCTCCGCATGGGCGCAAGACAGTTTAATTACTTGCTGGCGCTGGTGAAGCCTCACATACAAAATAAAATACAAAAATTAGGACGAGCATTTCTGCCGAGGTGCGATTGGTCCTCACACTGCGATTCCTGGCCACTGGCGAAAATTTCAGATCTTTGCAGTACCTTTTTAAAATTTCCCAACCAGCTATCTCCTCTATTATTCCACAAGTTCTTGACGCGATTTTCAATGTTCTTGGTTCTGACTTTATAAAGGTTTAGTTATTCATAAAGTGCAGAAATGGTTAACTAAAGAATTAAAGTGGATTTTTTTTTTTGATAGATTCCGAAGAGTGAATCTGAATGGGAGGCAGTAGCTGAAAAATTCAACGAAGCGTGGCAGTTCCCGAATTGCGTAGGTGCAGTGGACGGAAAACACGTCGTCATAGTCGCACCACCTCATGCCGGTAGCGTGTACTATAATTATAAAGGTATTTGATATTTTTGTTTTAACATTGATATTATAAACGTATTTATATTATTTTTGTCCACAGGGACACATAGCACAGTTCTAATGGGAATATCTGATGCCGAGTACAAACTTTTGTACATTGACGTCGGCCGCAACGGAAAATTCTCGGATGGTGGTGTATTCAACAGATGTACATTTGAACAAGCACTAGACAGCAACCGTTTGCACTTACCTGCTCCAAAACCGCTGCCTGGAAGAGAAAGGACCGTTCCATATGTGCTTGTGACTGATGATGCATTTGCATTGCGAACAAAAACCGTTTGCCCACCGAAATTTAACCTTACCAGAACGTGTTTTCAATTATCGACTGAGCCGAACTCGTCGTATAATTGAAAATGTGTTTGGCATTATGTCTGCACGTTTTCGTATCCTTCGTAAGCCCATTCATTTGGAACCTTCAAAAGTAAAGAAAGTTGTGCTCGGATGCTCAGTGCTGCACAACTTTCTTATGACTACTAATAGAACGCATTACGCACCAACCAAATCATTTGACCAAGTGGACGAACAAGCATCCGTGTAGGCTCCCTCCTTAAAAAATATATGTATGTATATTTTACGATTGAATTTATACAAAAAATATAAGCTTAACAAGCTGATTCTACTGATTCTACTGATTGAAGCACTTCAGCAGACTCAATGAACATCATTTCGGAAAAGTGAGCCCATGACACGGTCGCTATTTCCGAAGTGCCTTGGCCCGATTTTTTGGCTCGGATCTTGCCTAAATTTGCCTTGAAGAGGCTACGAAGGGCGTTCCATTTGTTTTTAGCTTCAAAGCTATCGACATTTTGGATCCCTCCTCAGCAACTTGTTTCCAGCACTCACATTTTATGTGAGCCAGCTTATAATTGCTGCATCCTCCATCCCAAAGCGCTGGTCGCTTTTGGACAGGGACAGCTGAAATCAACGCCGATATTTCAGTTTTTTTGGCCCAAGCGTATGCAATTTTTCTTTTGCGTTGCGCTTTTTTCTTTTTTTGGTCTTCATCTTGGGCAAGTGACTCCTCGATCGTCGATATCTTCCATCATAATCTAATAAATTTTTTATCAAAGAAAGGGACTTTATTTAAAAAACAAAAAACTTACAGCAACTTTAAAATTTCAATATATGTATGTCCTGTTTTGTTTTTTTATTTTTTGAATTAAATGATGTAAAAAAACCAGGGCCATGTTGTTTTTTATATGTATAAAAATCACAGTCAAACTGAGACGATGACACGGTATTTAATTCTGCCCCGTCAACGCTGGGACACGGTCATTGCGATGACACAACTCCGTCAACGCGTCCCAATGACGTTGACAGAGAGATTGAACGGTCATCGAAAAAAGTCAATGCGTTGACCCAAAAATATGTGTCAACGAGAGTGTCATCGTACCCGTCAACGCAATGACACCAGTTTTCGTTGACAATCACACGAAGTGACACTCTTGGGACAGATTGTGACGTCATTTTTACGTCAGAGAGTCAACGCATTGACCGATTTCGTTGACTGTGTAATCATAGTTTTAGTCACGTGTTTTCTGCGTATTAAGAATTTTTTCAAGAACTATTGATAAAAATGGTAGTTCTAAGCCGAAAACAATTTGTACGTTGTTGTTTATTTTACAATTTTCTTTGTTTTCACATTTTCTATGTATTTTAACCCAATTAAGCTGAAGTCAAAAGTTATACCCATTTGAAGCCGTACAGAGATGCTTAGCTGAATAGAACCTTAGTGTTTTTAATGCGGCTTAACATGATGGCAATATTTTAGCTTATGTAGTTTTTTCGCAAAGAGCACATTTCACTATATAATGTAGACTTTTGCCTGGAAGACACTAGTACACTGACTTATCGGTATTGAGAGTTTTTTTTTTATAGGAACCAGGACTCTTGCAACAATACCTTCAGATTATCTCGAACCACCCAGTGTATCACATAATGTTGTTTAGAGAAGGTTTGTATCTGCAAATCGAGACCCTAAGTTAAGATTTCTAACACCACATGCAATCGATTCGAATTGATAAAGACATTGTTTGCATGTTTGCAGTTTAATTCGTGTCTCCATAGGTTTATTTATTTCAATGCTAGCGTGAACAATGCTTATGAACAAATGCTTAAAAACACTTAATATCTTATTTTATTCTAAACTGTTATAAAACATTGTTTTCAATTTGAAATTCTTAAAATTGTGAACTTACAAGAAATATTTCAATTAATTGATTTAGAGGGCTATAAGCACCATAGTTCAATCTACTATCATCACCGTAGTACGATCTATTTAGTGGTCTTTGAAATAAGAACCGATGGTTATGATATTGTTCCATTTATTATTGCTGCAGACAAAATTGTAGGTCCCTTCCATTCCTGACAACAGTACTCGCACACAGGAATGGTTGAGAGTTGTAAGTCACTAGGCCCTGGTTCACAACGGACTGCTGCGCCACCCATATTTTCTATGGTTTGTCAACGAAGGAAGATTAATAAAAGGGAGACCTTGTGAATAAGGAGGTAGATTACTTCAACTACACAAAGGAAAAGAACGGAGACAAGAACTCAAAAACCTTCTCTGAATAGCATACATTCTAATTTTGTGTAAAAAATAAAGGTTCCCAGACTATTCAGGTATATTCCAGAATTGTACTCACAAATGAAACAAATAGTAATTTGAAAACATAAGGATCACGGAAATAACGACCAAATTTCTTAATTAAGCTGAGGACTCTATTTGCTTTTTAACAACAAAGCTAATTTGACCAGTAAAAATATATACTTTACTCAAGGAAACAAAATTGGAACATTTTTGCGTGTAAAGCTCATGGCTTTACATATGGCAACACCAGAGTTCAAAATAAACGGACTCAATGAATGGTTGAAATCCATATTAACAAATTTTCGTTAAAACCTTGACGAAACGGTTTAAAAATAAGTTTCTTATGACACAACTTATCAAATGCTTTACTAAGCTTAGTAAATGCAAAATCTACTTGTTTGTTTCTCAAAAACATCTGAACAAAAGGACGTACAATTTAATAAATTAGCAAAAGTTCCTATAATGTTTTCAAAACCATCAGGACAGCGTTACCACTTTACTTCAATTGAAGTAGATTTACTTCTTTTTTCGCACCATCATCAAAATATTGAAATCTACTTCATTTTCAATATCTGGTTTTTTACCTACTTCAATTTTAATAAAAATAGACTGAATCTACTCCTTTTTTCTCTCACTCTTGTATGTAGTCTTAAAACTTTCTAGAGAATTAAAAATCGCTTGAGTATTTTTATTTGCAGTGAAGTTACGTTTATCTAATGTATTCTAGTGTAACCGTTTTGTTATTTTCGACATACATGAAAGGGTCTAGAAGGACCTTTATCATAATTTCTAGTCAAAAGGGCTATTGAAAATGTCTAGGCCGTATTTCTTCATTTTAGAAAATAATGCCCCTAATTCTCATCGTTTCACTTTTCAATAGACGAAAATTATTTATTGTTTTCAAACATGACATTAAGATGGTAGAGAAGACTAAAAAAGTGGTCCCCCGAGGTCAAAAATCGATAGTTCGATTTTTTTTTCAAAACAAACCGATAGATTTTTTTTAATTCTTGCTAAAATTTGTGTTATTAGAATAGCTTCTTACAATATAAAAATATATAAAGGCTATCCCATCCCAGCTAGAACCGTTATTTTGTTTTTAAGTTTTCTCAAGAACTAAACTATTTTTTTTCTGCCAAAATTATCATTGTTTTTATTTTTAATTTAAAAACAAATATTATTTTTTTCGAAATTTGATTTCTTGAAAATGGGTTATCATTTTTTACAAAATTGAAATGCCAGTCGTCTAATAATAAGTTCAAAATTATATACCAAAAATATTATTAAACTAAAATTCAAAAACGATTTTCAAACGCAAATTTAAAAATTGTTTATTTTTTCTTGAGAAATCAAATGGCATTTATATTTTTGAAAACAAACTTTTTTGCAGGTACATTTTAATTCAATACAGGAAATAGTTTTACACACCATCTACTTGAATACATGAGCGAGTTCATGCGAACTAGTCATGCTTTTTATTTTTTCTGTTTGTTAATGTTTTAAGTTGTGCCCTAGTCTTATTTTGGATGTCCAAAAAAAAAATAAAAGTTTTATTGATGTACTAAAATTGTATTACGATTACAATAACTATTTCTTGAAGAACTCGTCCTTTGCAATAAAAACATCCTAAAGTCATTTGATATGACCAACACGTGCCCAATCTTTGCTTTTTCGTTCCTAACAACCAAGATTTAATTTAAGAAATGTTACATTAACATATTGAAGTATATGATATGAAGCCTTATTAATTATATTTTTTTTCTAGATAGTTGAAGAGAGATTTTCTAGAGAAGAGAACATGCATACATATAAAGGGTACGAGAAATAAAAAACGCAACAGAATGTTCTTTTATTTCAAAATTAATATTTTAGAGATTTTGAAAGTTAAACACTGAAGAAGAAGAACAGAGTTAAGTTAGATTCTTCAAAAACTACTTTGAAATAGATTGCAAACATGTTTACAATAACTTTTGGATCATGACTAGATTTTTTTTTATAAAGAACGCATACTTAAAGGGATATTATTATGTGAGCGCTAGGAAAGGGAGAGAGGGTTTGAAAGAAGATGACGGTGCACATTGGTTTTGAATTCCTGAATATTGCAATAGTTGGGAAAGACAGAGTGTGGCAAGGCATTCCAAATTCGCATAGTACGGCTAAAGAACGAATCTCTGTACTTGACAGTACGACCGAAGTTGGGCTCGAGGGTATATTGATGAGCATTCCTAGAAGCGCGAGTATTACGGTTGAACTGTTTAAGGGGAGGAATGCATCTGCCTATTTCTCTAGAGCATAAACCGTTAAAATAACGGTAAAAGAGGGTACGACCAGAAACATTTCGACGATTTTCAAGTGATGTAAATGATCTTATGATGGTAATATCACCAATCAATCCAAATGCTCTACGTTCAATACTATCCAAGAGGCTTAAGTAAGTTGCAGGAGGACCAGCCCAGATATGGGAGTTATACTCAAGCTTTGGACGTATATAAGTCTTGTAGATGACAGCCAGATCAGAGGGGGAGAAAAACTTCTTGCATCGCCTTAGAAAACCCAAACATCTTGCGGCATTTTTTGCGACATTGCGTAAGTGATCGTTCCACAAAAGGTGGTTGGTGATACCCATACCGAGAATATCGAGATGTTCAGTTTCCTCGATGCAAGTGCTATTTATGGATAATGGCAGGGGGGTATATTTCGCTTTAACGATACAAGACAGCATTGCGTTTTCCAAGCATTAAATTCCACGCGGTTTCTTATTCCCCATTGTACAATGCTGTTTAGGTCGGAATTTAATGAGCTTATCATATTTTGTCGTTGCAGTTCCACATCCGAAGAAGAGGGGTGTGAATCTGAAAACGAATATGAAAAGCTAAGAGTACTATCGTCAGCGAAACAATGTATTGGATTGGATGTTGCAGACAGGAGATCATTAATAAAAATGAGAAAGAGTGTTGGAGAGCCCTGGGGCACACCAGCATTTATTTTGTGGTTTTCAGGCTTGAATCCATCCAATACAACTTCTATTGAACGATTCGAAAGGTAATTACTAATCCAATGAAGGAGGGATTCATGCAAACCGAAAGCACGCATTTTCGATAAGAGAGCCTGATGCCAAACCCTATCAAATGCTTTTGAAATATCTAGTGCAATAATCTTACTTTCTCCAAAACTATGTAAAGATTTGTTCCACTGTTCGGTGAGATGAACCATGAGATCTATTGCTACGAGAGCCATACTGTCGGTCATTAAGAAGCTTCCGTTCTTCAAGATATTTCTTGAGCTGATAATTAATCAGCGTTTCCATGACCTTGGAAAGAAGGGACGTAAGTGCAATCGGTGGATAATTAGACGGTGAGGAAAATTCGTCTTTTTTGGGAATAGGCTGGACAAATGCGGTTTTCTATCCGCTCGGAACGAGACCTGACGAGTAGGACAGATGAAAAAGCTTAAGCAGTGGTTTTGCCAGCGATGAAGAACACCTCTTCAGAACAAAAGGGGGGGATACCACCCGGACCAGCAGATTTGTGTATGTTAAGATCTTTTAGGACTCTCGGTTAAGTACGAGTGCGAAAAAAGATTTGCCCAATAGATTCATTAACTCGATCAAGTACAGGCGGATTCATAACACTCACTGGCAGCGTTGAATTGGCGGCGAACTGCCTAGCCTTTTGACCTCCAGCCAGGAGACCGTCATGGGGAATATTCATAGCACTTTAACTTCCGATGCTGTAAACCTTGAAGAACTGGTTAAGAAAAACTTTTTGATCGATTGTGTTTTGGCCTGCGCTTAACAAGAATTACAATATCGCGAAACAAAGGAAGATTCAAAGGATACCTAGTGTCGGCACTACACGGGCCCTTAGATCCTGCCCAACAGATTCCTTAAATGTTATTCTGCACCTCCTACCAGTAAGGATACACATTAAATATTTAGTATCGTGCAGCGCGCTAAGGTTTATGGAATCAAAAGGTTGGTACTCCAGACGAACTGATTCTAGAGGATATTTTTGCGACGGACACCGACTACTGCACCCCTGACTTGAACCGCAGTAAAGGTTTTGAAGGTATCTCTTCCGCCAAAAAGGATAGAGAGGATGACATGGTTACGAAAGACTTCAATACCACCATCTTTACTAACTGGTCAAAGATGGAGTGTGAAATTGGGTGGGTAATCTTCTCTGATTCCTTTAATGCTTCTAAGTCTTTCCGGCTACCTGAATGTGCCAGCTATTATGACCATCAATTCGGCCGCATCAGGGGCGTCTTTAGATTTGTGTGGGTCCTGGGCCCAATAGGATTTGGGGGCCAAAAATAGCAGGTGTAATATATATTTATAGTTGATTTTTGATAAATTGTATTGTTTTTTTTTTGGGGACTTCTAATATTTTTTTTTAATTTTATGTAAGGTTATTTCTTTATATTTGTTTTTATAGATATACATACATATAATTATGTAAGTTTAAGTATACAATAAAATATTTTCGTAGGCATACTTTTTTGGCTTTGTCCAGTTGCAAAATCATGAACTAATTTATCAAATTCAATTTACTGCAGTAATTTGTTTTCAATTGATAAAATTGACAAGCTGTTAAGTCCATATTGTAGCATTGTGCTTCGAAGTTCATTTTTTATTTTATTTCGAAAATGAACGCTCTCCACTGCAGTTTCAAACCATTAAAGATACAAAAATCTACAGGCAGTTTCTGCATTTAGAAAAATGTGTTCCCAATTTCATCCACTGTACAATGTTGATATTGTAATAAGATCTTCATTGAATTTTTTAAAATTTTGTACGAGGTGCAGGCATTCTACCTGTTTGCAAGAATTTTGCAACTCCACTGAATTCAAATATTGTAATCGACAAAAAAGCCAAACAATGCATTAATTTCTTGATGGCAATTTAATTGCAAACTAATAGTGTCAATAATTGGAAAAAAAGCTAATATTTTAAACTTTTCTTTCCCCATCAGCTCGACGGATGGTGACACGCGATCTTCGTGCTATTTTTCGTTGCATTAAGTCTTTATAATTACCATCCGGATTCTGAATTTTGGCACACGCTTCAAATTTATCAAAATTCTCCCTTAGATTATTTATGAAGGAACATAGTGAACAAACCAAAGAAGGCAGCAACGTCAATCGTTATTGTTTCTTTTTGAAGGCTCTTGCTGGTTTTAAGTTAAGAGAATGTGCTACACAAGGTACAAAGGTAGCAAGTTCGAACTTTTCTTTTGATCTTGCTTGCAAATCAGAATATTTTCCCGAAATATTAGACGCATTTTTATAGCTTTGTCCTCTACAATCCTCTATTGAAATGTGATGATTTTTGATTGTCAAGATTGTTTCACCAAATATTCAGATATATGGTCTTAAATAGGTATACATTTTAAGAACCTTTCGATGGGAACACAATTTTTAACATACCGAATTACGGTTGTACTACCAACACAAAGGAACAAATATTTTGCCGATTTAATTTTACCTAAAATTTTCATTAGGACTTGTTTTCCCATTATATCAATGAATTCGTTGCAAATATTTGCTGATAAACGGGAAGTGTATCCCTTTCCTGAGTTCCCACATTTTTTGGTCTGCGATGATTGAATCAAATTCACCTAAAAGTTCCAGAAATCCCAAATTATTTCCATTGTTAGGTGACTCAATGGTTTCGTAAGTGGATTACGGTTTTTCTACTATGAAAACTACTCCAAGCAAACATCGTCATGAGAAGATGAGTACTGTAAGGATGAGCAGAGCGGGAGAAAAAAAACATAGTCTTGATTCCTTCCATTAAACAGAGATGAAGAAAATAAAAGAATTGAACCTCATAATGAGGCCCCAGGCAAGATATAGCCAGGGGCCTGCAATGTGTATCGGACATTAGCAGATATAAGAGCATGCAGCAAAGCTGGGTATCCCTCACAATATTCACTACCATAGCTACGGAGACCAACATGATACAAAAACTGTGATTCGCTTTCTCTGTAGATGTCCTGTCCTGGCCAGTTCTAGAATGTTAAGCTTCGGAAGGACATTCCATAAAGACCGAGGTGAAAATCAAAGACCTGATTTCTTTCCTGAATGCGACGGAATGGCTCTTAAATTGTTAATTTTGTTAATATAAATCCGTCATAATATTATCTTTTTATATTTATATTTTTCAATACATAGGTTTAACGAGTTTATGGTACCAAAACAGCTTTCCAGAGCTGTTGTCGGCGAAACAGTTTAATAGATTAGAAGTGGCAGGCAAGAGATGGTTTATAAATATAAGGAAGCACTAGGGGGACACCAGCATTTCTTTTATGAATTGCAGGTATCCTCTGCGGCATTCCAGAGCTAATTTAGTCAAGCAGCAAACCCTGTTGGTAATAGGAATTTCCATTTCTTAACAAATATTTTATATATTATTCTCTTTTTATTATTAAAGGCATCAATAGATTGGTGGTACATTGAATAAGATCGATGAGCATTGAGCTTTTTGTTCAAGTGCCCATTTAGTTTAGATTTCTGTTAATATGTACTTGTTCTCGTTTTGTTTCTTGTATTTTATTATTTTCTTAACTTATTAAAATCAGTTATAAATTTGCGGTAATATAGTATAATGTATAAATATGTATAGTATATATTTTACAAAAAAAAGTATTTAACATCAAGGGTGAAAATATGTAAGTATAATCAAAAAGATAGGCACAAAACGCTTTTCATTTAAAAAAATATATAATTGCACAACGTCATTATTATAAGTAGAGTGTTCTTTTGTTTGTTAAGAAATGTTTAAATACCCAAAAAAGGTATTTGTTTATTGTTTATGCAATTGTTACAGTTGTCTGTTGTTGACGTTGCTCCACAATTCGAACTCCTTGGGCGATTTCACCCCTTCGAACAGCGTTATATTTCAAAAAAGCATCATATCCATAAAGGCACATCGCGATAAATCCAAAGAGCTAGAAATAAAATAGTTTGAAAATTTGAACAATCTTTAAATGGTTTAGACAAACTTACAGCTCCAACTTTATACGCTCCGCTTGCGAATGTAGCCGCAAAACAAGCAGCAAATAGATACAAAACCGTCCAAAGCGCACAGAAGTACATTTCTATCTTCAACCAAGGAATTTTGTAGAACTTCTCGCACACATGAAACAGGTAGGCAGCCAACATAAGAACAGTGAACCAAAATCCTGTCATGGCTATTGAACTAAAGTAGCTACCACGGGAATGATGTGAAAATGCACTGACTTGAATGCTTATAAATCCTAATAAGTTAAAAACCTATAAGAAAATAAACTTTATACAAATCAAGTGCATAAATATTTAAAAATTAAAAATCTGACTAAATGCATGACAATTTTCAAAAGCTTAAACATGTCGCTTTTTCAAACTTTCTTAAATTTGCATGCATCTTGTGCCTTTTATCTTAGTTTGACTTGAGATAGAAAACGTACAATGCAGGCGATTTTTATCATGCCAGGAATTGTGTGAATGTATGACTTATCAAATCGGAACTGAGGCGATACTGATGTTTGAGTAACCTGGGTTGTTGTCGTGTGACGACCGGGGAAACCTGGATCTGCCATGATAATTTGATCTAGAAAAAGAAAAGAAAACATTAGCTTATTATAACATATTTGATGTTTTAAATTCATTGTATATTCAATTCTATTTCAAAGTGGCTAAAAAGGATTTGGTTCAGAGTAAGCGTTAACTTATCTATAAAATATAGTAGGAAGAAAGTATTGCCAAAGAATTTCGCTTAAATTCTTAAAAAACTTTGTGATGGTTTCGGGATGTAGCTCATGGATTTCTTGAGTCATTTGGTGATTTTGGACTTAAGTCTTGAATCGGTTGCCAACAATAAAGACACAGAAATCACAGCTCTGAGGAGCAAATTGACATCGTCAAGCCGACTGACTAGACGATCGGTTGTGTCATAGGCTGTGTAGCATTGGACCGCTTTGCCTTAACCAAAGGTCGTGTTATATTTTATAAAAAAAACATAAGTCGGTTAACATTTAGTAAATAAACGTATCCTATGGGATTAAAATTTGACTTAACAAAAATCATGATTTTCGCCCAAAAATCGTTATCCAATTCAAACTGCTCTAAGACCTAAGCTCTGAAGCGATAACGAAATGGATGGTCAACCTATATACTTTTATCAGTTCTTTTTGGTTTTAGCAAAAATGAGAGCTTAAAAATAACATTGATTAGTTTGGAATTTATTGCAACCTATGTAATCTTTTGTTTGAGCAAAAGGCCGTACATGAGAGAGCTGATTTTTATACTTCCAGCAAAACAGTAATAATACAATAAAATGTGATTTTAAATCGTTTTATCGTTTCTACCGTTTTTGGAAATAACACCGCATTAGAGTTGTTACCTGCCAAATAAGGGCTGAACCGTAGATGGCCTATTAATTAAATGTTTTGAGTCTTCTGACTTGTGGATGTTTGGATTTTCGTAAGGAAATATAAATTGATTTCTTCCGCATTTCCACAAAGGACAAAAAAAGAAGAAGGAAAAATGAAACCATTTGCCTGTAAGTGCTCCCACCACGAATAAATTTTGTTGCATTTGTTAATCTTGGAATACCTTTGTTGTTGAGGCTATTTGAGCCTCATATGCACACATATATAATTCATAATCTATGACACGGCCTTTGGCCACCACCATTGTCTGCGTTCAATCTTAGACCGGGAGGGTGTCTGAATACCTTTTTGTTAGTATTTTCCGTGTAAAGAAACAGCTCATCCAAAAAAGATGTGTTGTCAAAATATCAATCCAAGGATTTCAGGTATATGTATGTACTAATACAACGTAAGGCGTAAATTTGAAGAAATCATAAAATTGATATAAAATGTTTATCTTTTTTAATAAAAATCTGGTGAATTTGGTATCTTAAGATTGAGTTTCGAGTGGTTCCAACGCAGTAGCTTATTAATGCTAGTTGCTAGTCACACTAAAGCTGGCGATTTGATGCATGTCACAAATTTATTCCGACAAAGATTAGAAATCCACTAAAAAAAATTGAATCGTAGCCAAATAGCTCTTTTCAGTATGTGTAAGTTAGCCTCCATTTCTAGTATTAAATTCGTTTTATCTACCAGGATTTAACCTTATTATAAAATATACTGTTAAATCCTGACTATTTTTATACATAGGCTTAAGTCGAGCTCAAATACAGAAACAGTCTCAGAATACTCATTTTGAAAAAGACAACAATTTAAGATGAAATGTCAAAAACAACCTAGAATACTTTGACTTGAGAAGGCTGAAAATACATAACTTTAACAAAGTCGGTAGTAGATAATCAACGAATGATTCCATAATTCAACAGCTTAGAGCCGAGTTTTTCAACCTTTTACATGAAACGGACCCTTTAGCACGAAGACATATTTCGCGCCCCCAAAATCCATTGCTTTTTTTCCGTAGCTCGAACTTCGATAACTCGAATTTTGTTTAATAAAATAATAATAATAGCAACAGTCTTAACAGCTTTTCTTTCATACATTTTAACTTTGACATCTCGAACTTTTTTGCTTGTATATCTTGAATAAAAGTCTTTAAGGGCGGGATGAAAATGTCATCACTGCTTAAGACAAAAACCATGACTTTACAAACAAAATTGAATTTTGGTCATCGTCTCAATCAAAAACCACTTAGATTCATTTTCCTCGACACAATCTTTTGTTGAAGATGTCTGATAAATATCAAGGAATTTATACCTGGTATGAAAATGGTGTTAGAAAAGTTGAAAGAAGAAATGTGTCTTACTTCTCAATGTTTTTTTAAATGCAGCTGTAAATGAGGAAAAATTGGCAATCAAGCTCAAGGAAAGTCTGATAGATGTATCTGCTGATGGAATACAGCAATTGGAATTTAAGTCTTTTAATTTGCATATCTTTTGGTTAAAAAGGATATTAGAATATCCTCGATTAACATTAGAGGCTTTGAAGTGTTTGATTCCATTTGCCACCTCGTACCTTGAAATTGATTTCTGAAAAACAAGCGCAACCCTCGCATTAAGAATAACTTTTTGTTAATTTGATACAAATGTGATGGATTATATCTCATAGGTTATTTTTATTTTTAGTTTATTTGACAAAAATTAATATTTCCTTTAACTATCATTTTTCTTTTTTAACTTAACCAATGTTTAGCTGCCGTTTTTTCTGAACCTTTTAGAATTCCTCGTAAGAATCTTCGAGACCCCTTTAAAAGGCCCACACGTTGAAAAACACTGGCTTAGAGGGCAAAATAAAATAAAATTGAATAAATTGGGTGGCGCAACACACCTTTCGTTCAATACAAGTTGTATTGGATGGTTTTAAGTCTGAAAATCACAAAATAAATGCTGGTGTACCCCAGGGCTCTGTTCTATCTCCAACACTCTTTCTAATTTTTACTAATGATCTCCTGTCTGCAACTTCTAATCCAATACATTGTTTCGCTGGCGATAGTACTCTTAGTTTTTCATATTCGTTTTCAAATTCACATCCCTCTTCTTCGAATGTGGAACTGCAACGACAAAATATGATAAGCTCATTTAATTCCGACCTAAACAGCATTGTACAATGGGGAATAAGAAATCGAAATTAATGCTTCGAAAATGCTGTCTTGTATCATTAAAGCGAGATATACCCTCCTTGCCATATTATCCATAGATGTCACTTGGATCGAGGAGACAGAAACTCTCGATATTCTCGGTATGTGTATCACCAACCACTTTTTGTGGAACGATCACATAAGCGATGTCGCCAAAAATGCCGCAAGATGTTTTCTAAGGTGATGCTAGAAGATTTTCCTCCCCCTCTGATCTGGCTGTTATCTAAAAAACTTATACACGTCCAAAGCTTGAGTATAACTCTCATCTCATAGGATCTTTTACGTCGCTCAAACATCGTCGTAAAGTTTCTTGTCTCACGATTTTGTACCGTTATTATAATGATTTATGCTCAAGAGAAATAGCCAGTTGCATTCCTCCCCTTAACACTTCAACCGTAATACTCGCGCTCTAGGAATGCTATCAGTATACCTACGAGCCCAACTTCGGTAGTACTGTCAAGTACAGAGATTCGTTCTTTAGCCGTATTACGCGAATGTGGAATGACTTATCACACTCTGTTTTTCCCAGCCATTGCAATATTCAGGAATTCCTCTGCATAATAAGAGTAGTAATATCCCCTTGAGTGGCATTTGATAGAGTTTGGCATTAAGCTCTCTTATCGAAAATGCGTGCTTTTGGTATGATAAATCTCTTACTTGTTGGATTAGAAACTACCTTTCATATTTGATGTTCACAAAATAAACGTTGATGTGCTCCAGGGCTCCGTTTTGTCTCCGACGCTCTTTCTTATTTTTATAAATGTGTTTTTGTCTGAAACTTCTAACCCACGAAATCATTTCGTGATGATGGTACCCTCAGCTTTTCATATTCGTGCTTTAATTCTTATCCATGTTCTTCGGATGTGGCAGCGCATGATAAGCTCATTAAATTCTGATCTTGACAGGATTATCAAATGGGGAATCAAAAACCGTGTAGAATTTAATGCTTCCAAAACTCAATGCTGTCTACTGTCACAATAGCGTAACCCTCCCCCAATGCCACTATCAATGGGTCGTACTTGCATCGAGGAGACTGAACAGCTTTTAGTTCTAGGTAAAAGTGCTGCTAAGTGTTTAGATTTTGTCCGACGATTTCTAAGAATTGTTTTACCCCTTCTAATCTGGCTATAATTTACAAATCTTTTATTAGTCCTAAAGTCGAGTATAATTCTCATATTTGGGCTGGTGCCCCAATAACGTACTTGAGTCTTTTGGATATCATTGTTTTATTGTTATTTTTATAAAAAATGCTCTAGTAAAATAGCAAGTTGCATTCATCCCCTCAAGCAATTCAACCATCCGAACTTCTAGGAATACTCATCAACTAAAGCCCAATTTCGGACGTGCTGTTAAGTGCAGGGATTCTTTCTTTAACTGCACTACACGAATGTGAAATGCTTAGCCAGTCTAAATATATTTCCCACTCAATAGGTTAGGTAAGGTTGAAGTGGCTGTCCAAGATTGAAACGGACACATTTAGGCCAGTTTAATGGCCCATTGTGATACCACATGAATCTTGAGGCTCCTTCCGAAGCTCAAGGGAACCAGTTTGAGTCCCTTACGAAACTTGAGAGGCTGATTACCACTCAATACAATGGGAAAACATTCAAAATCAATTTGCATCGGCTTCTCCATTCTAATCCTATGCTTCTTTCCTTATTGCTCGAACCGTGTCTAATTTATACAAGGGTGTTCATAACCCCTTTTCTACACACATAATATAAACAAAGAAATAACTTTATCACAACATCACTTGATGTTGAGGAATGGTAAGAAATTAAATATTTTTTTTTAGAAAACGAATTAAAACGATAAGACTTAAAAATTTGTTACGCAGAATGAGTTCATCCGAACCCCGTCAGCACATCAATCCATTTAAACAATCAAGAGTTTTGTATAAGCTGATAAAAGTTAGAGTTATGATAAGAGTATGCAATTAAAACCGAGTCAAATTAGCTTAACCTTCAAGAATTTACTTTATGAATAAATAATTTCTTTCATCTGCCAAGTTTACGTAAAAAACTTAGAAATTCAAGTGCGATTTACATAACTTAAAGCTTATCCACTACACCAATCAGAATAAAATTATGATTTTCTCTACGAAATCACCATCAGTATCTTATAAATAAATACAAATTATCCAATTTCTTATTGTTTTATTAAAATAAAATCATTTTTATTACGTATTATGCGTAACCGGCAAAACTAATAATTCACATGCACAACCAGAAACAAGAGCGCTTAAACAGCTTTCACTTTTACCCTTAAAATTGATAAAGGTATGCCTACTTGTAAACCCATCCATGCATCAACAACAATTGGAAGTTTATTGTTTTTGTTTGCTGTATGTTTATAGAGATGTATAAAATATAGTAAAATTTGTTTATAATTTCATTCAAAATCGACAAGCAATTGTTTTAAAAATAAAATAAGATGACTTAGCTCATATTGTGAGATCATCATCACTCTAATTCTTTTTTATTTTATTGGGATTTTAAATCAGACAAAATCTATTTATATTTAAATTAAACTCTCTTATGACAGAATTTATTTTAATATATGTATGACATGATTTTATTGGTAATAATAAATAGACAAAAAAAACTAATCAATTTTAAAGAGATGAGCTAAGTCCCATGTTAGGAAGAAAAATTAACATTACTTTTGATTTAATCGTTAATTTAAAAAAAAATATTTATGCTAATGTAAAATTTCAAGTATCCTCAAAAATAAACCTACAACATATAAACAAAGTCTTCAAGGGCAGAACATATGTACATATGTATATACATTTGTACAAAGATCCCGATGTTGTTGCGCTGAAATGAGCTCAAGACTCACATCTAAAATTCTATCTGATTTAATTTTATTTAAATCTAAACATTTTAGTGGTAGGAACACTTTTCCCCATATCTCCTCTCACCAGATGGAATAGGTAAATAAATAGGAACATAAAACACGCACCATCTGCCATCTCTCTATTTTAAATGTGGTCAACAAACCGAACACGAAACTAAACTGACCGATCGTCAGAGGGACGGATAGACAGACTTCCCGACACCAGACAACGTCAGCTAGCTCGCTCAATGTTAATTCAAAATTTAAATACAAAAATATATATTTTGGAAACAATATACAGCAAAAGATTTTTGTATTTATAGAATCTTTCTTAAGTTTTATTATATTTGATGAATAATCGTGGAAATAGATAGTTGCAAGTAAAAATAAAGCACCAAGTAGAAAGTAAGTATACCTCATTAATATCAAAGCAAATCGAAGCTCAATCGATTGATTTGGTATTGACTAAGCGTACCCAGTTAACCACCTGCATATAAGCTTGAGGGAAATTAAAAGTATGACAAAAAGAGGGCATTTCAAAATAAAGTACGCCGCACATCGGCAACGATAAAAATCATAGAAAAGATAACTTTCTTATCGGGTACGAGGTCAAAATTCATACATCACACCTTCTTATGGGATTCATGAATCACTTTACAAAAGTATTTTAGATGCACATTTAACGCGCATAGTTGTTTAAGAATACACATTAGCTCATCGCTGACTTTAATAAATAATTATTAACGATGACTTAATAATAAGACACTTTCGTCATCGCTTTAGCCTTCAATCATGGATTTGTTTTTGAAAATGGAATGTGTAGGTACATCGAGTCAAAGTTGTTTGATTTTTTTTTGTTGTTGTCTCTACTTAGCCAAACCCTGTTTTGAGATTATTCAAAATATGAACAAAGTTGAATATCAAGTCCTTACCTTATCTAAATTCTTGAATGGGGCGTAAAAATATTAAGAGATTCGTAAAACCGCTAGTATAGAATTGAAACTTCTCAATAGATTAGAAACACACAAATTCACAATTATTATGTGTGAAATTCCTACGCGATGTTGTTCCACTTATTTCCACTTTAAAAAAGATTGAACTAAACAAAAAAAAGCTATGACTTAGAAGCACGGATTTAGAGCAAACTATTTAACAAAATAAGATGCAAGCCTATTTACGAACTTATAATAGTATGTTTATGTATTAAAAAAAAAAAGAAAATTTTCGTCTTCAACAAGTCCGGAGGAGGCGTTTTCTCTCTGCGGTATTTTATTTTGTTCTTTACTCCGCGCCGTTTGGTGCGGTTGCGGTGCTATTTGGGCGACTCGACTAAGACTACGACAACGACTACGGACAGATTGCGTTCGTCACTGTTTTGGTTTTCAGTGTTTTGTTGTGGTCTTTGGTCTTGTTGACTAGATACACATACTATAAGTCTAACAGGTCGGGAACAAAATGAAAAGATGGAGAACAGAGAATGAATCAAAAAGATAAAAGAAATTCATTTGAATTTAGTTTGTTAACAATTTTTATAGGAATTGTGCTATAATCATGGGATATAAAAACAATACCATCTCCATTCAACTCATTTATAACAGTTTTTAGCTGAAAATTATATTAGTTAAGTGCATAAGCAGAGATGGTTTGAATTAAAGTGTTGATTTTGAGATAAAATTTTAGTAAAAAGAATATTTTCAAGGAAATCACTTTATAGAGATTGGGGCAAGGAACTTTGTAAAAACATTAGGCAAGCCGTGGGAGCATAGTGCTTCGTTACCTTATAATTTCTCTATTAGGTCAGGTTTTGAAATATTTCACTTACAATGACTTTGGTTGGGTTTTGGAAATTGTCATTAGTTATAATATGATTTATGAAAAATAAGTTTAAGGGTAGTAGCGTTTTAAGCGTTTCCGGATCTAAACTTCCGTTTATGCACAGATTTAAAAATAACCATTTTCAACATAAATTGTTTGATATATTTTAAAAATTGAATGTAATAAGCTTGTCTAGAAGAAGAATTCATTACAAAGAAGGTTATTTTTCGCGTTTTTCTGTTAGTAAAACTTTTAGCATACAAGTTTTAGTGTTTCCTTAAGACTTACAACTAATTGGGATTTTTTGAAACGTAAAGAATATTTAAAGGGAATATTGACAATAGGCATTTTAGATTTTGAGAACCTTAAAAATAAAGCACTTCAGCCTCTAAAAGCCTAATATTAGGTTTTTTGTTGTTGTTGTATCTCAAAAACTTAACGTGACGAATTGATTTTAAAGTGGAATTTAAACTTAAGCCCTTAAATTTTATTATTTGATTGCCAGTTATAAAACTTCAGACAACATAAGGGACCAAGGCAACTAGTTACGTTTTGCAAGTGTCATTAACTTTACTTCACCTACCTCTACCTTTAGTTGACTGTGCACAAGCTACCAAAAACTTAATTGTCTACAAAACACCACTCGACTTGAATTTTGTATTTTTAAGAAATATTACTTATTCCTTTTCCAATTTGACAAAGATTCGTTTTACATAAAACACGAAATAGAATCGTGCAGAAAGTTAATAAATCACAGAGTAATAAGGTTCAGCTCTCAATTGAATTAATAGCTATGATTAACTTTCATTGGGCAGGTGTAATATAATATAATATAAGGGACTGGAAAGGATGTCAATTTTCTAGTACCTGACAGCTGCCAAAAAATGTCTTCCAATTGGATGTTGACTGGGAAGTTAGTCAAGAAAAATCTCCCTAACTATCAAGTCAAGTCCACTTATGATATATGACAGTTGATCATATTTTTCCATTCAACTGAAAGCTCAACTTTATTACTTTGTGATTTATTTATATACTGCACAATTCTATTTTTGTTTTATGTAAAATCCTTATCAAATTGTGAAAGGAATAAGTACCTAATATTTATTTAAAATAGAAGTCTAGATGGACTTATACCTTGCCTGAGAATTTTTTTTTGTAGTTTATTTTTAGTAGCATCTCCACGATCAACTACAAGAAGAGTAGAAATTATTTCACCAAGTAAAGTTCCGAATTTGAAGTTTATGACACTATACCAACTAACTAATTGCATTGGTCAAAATGTACCCTTGAGTTGTCTGAAACCGCCCATTATAACATAATTGGGAGATTTTTCTTGACTATCTTTCCTATAAATTTGCCTTAAATAGAAGACAATTTTTTGTCAGCTGGCCAATCGATGCCAGAAACTTGCCTTACATTCAATTCTCTTATGTTGCCTGGCCAGTGTAACGTTTAACACTTTAAAACCCATATCGTTTGAAAGTTTTTAATAATTAAACAATTTAATAAACGGGGATAGTTGTGGGTTCCGTGAAGGAATGACTTTATTGGTTAGTCTTTTTTTAACGATAAAATCAAGTCATTAAAAAAATAAAGTTGGAAAACACATTATGCCGACAGGTAATGAACGTACGCTGTTACCAAACATAGCTTTCCGATCTTAATCAGGCACATGTCCACTATTCAACTCAAAAAGTAGGAACATACCAGAGTGGCCTAAGTCGTTTTTTTTCAGGAATAATTGTTCCATTTACCTCCTAACTCCTACTAACACTTTTTGACCTACGTGTTTTTTTGTTTCTACGTGTTTTAAAAACAAATTTGTTACATTAAAATTTTATTCATTCACAAAACCATCTTCTGTTTAACAAAGTAAAATTTATTTGGAAGAATTATTTTTATAGAAGGAATAAGACGTAAAGTTAGACTTAAAGTTTAACTACACTACGAGTGTTATTATGACATTGAAAACGACGCTCTTTGGTGTGAAGGTTTTGAATATTAATAACGGATGGAATAAATAGATTTAAGGAAATCAATCAACATTCTTTATGTGCGGCTAAAAAATGAATCTCTATACGTGACAGAACACTCAAAAGGGTTATTTAAAATTAGCCATTATCTTGGCTCCAAGATTATACATAAGGGCTCATTGATACTCGATCGAAGAACTCAATAAATATGACCACTGCGTGATCTAAATTAACAACTAAAAAGCAAATATTAATATTTTTGGAACTTGATACTGAACCACCAAATTTAATTTTTATTATTAGGAAGAATAAGCTCAATAATTTAGTGTTCATTTGTTTCTAAATATATTTAATGTTTTTTCATTATGTACATATCAACCAATAATAATATTAATAATCGCAATAGAAGAGCACATAATTTAAATTTTTTCATATGTGACCTGAACTACAAAAAGGAACTTATTGTCCGAAAACAAGTTCTTGAGATAAAATGTGTTTGATAAAACAAGTAGTCCATATATGCGACATTAATTTACGGCATATTTAATATTTTATCTATTTATTTCGACAATTTTCATAAGTACCTTTTCATAGTCTAGGTTACTGCTTTACTTATAAACTAAAGTACATGTACTTATTTCAGCTATCGTGTTCAGGACAGCTACACAATAAAATATAAGAATTGACCGGGCTCAAAATAAAGGGAATCGATTAGTGCTTCATTTAAATCTGGAATATTTTTCTCCACAAGCGAAGTTGCCTTAAACATGGGAGATAGAATAAATAAGTTGTGTTTATAAATACAGGGGGAAGATCTGAATTCAGTCAAAAAAATACTACAATTATACATAAAATTTCATAGCCGGTCAATTTTTTTGTTTATATTGTGCAAGCTTTCAAAAAGTTATGAATACAATAATATCATGATAAAGCACAGTGCGGCAATTAAAAAAGGAGCATATGATTAAATGAAAGCTCATATGTAAACTGAAGAGCATTCCTAAGTATTACGGTTGAATTGTTGTAATGGAGAAATGCAAATGGCTATTTAACATGAGCATTGTTTATGAAAATAGCGATAAAATATTGAATGGCATACGATCTTAAAAAAGTCTCAGTAAGATAATGATCATATATCATTTTTAAAGCCCTCTTTTCGAATCTATTCAAGACACTCAAGTACATTACTTGGGCACCGACCCAAATATGAGAATTTAACTTAAGTTTCGAATGAATAAAAGCTTTGTAATTTAGCCAGATATAACCTAATAACTTATCAACATCTTTCGAGATGTCGACTATGTGATCCCCTTACAAAATATAGAACGATTAATTATTATTTTATTCAACAAGATAGAAAGATGAAGTACCCATGTTGAAATGTAATGCCAGAGGTCTTGGCTTCGATCCCTACCTGTGCCATATCAAATTTTTTTTCACGGGTATTGCCTCTGGCGAAGAATTGATAAATTCTCCAAGAGTAATTCTTGTCATGCAAAGTGCTTTTTCAAAGTAACCATTTGGATTCGGCTTAAAACTGTAAGCCCCCTCAATCCCTGACAATAGTACTCGCTCACAGTAATGTTGAGAGTTGTAAGTCGTTACGCCCTAGTTGCGCCACAAATTTCTTTATTTAGAAAGATGAAAACATTTTCAATTAACTATCGGTCACCGAAAATATGCCAGACAGAAAATATGTAATTATTTTAGCAGGAAATGTTAAAAATGGACCTAGACAGGAATTGAAAAAAAAACATTACTTACTTATTAACGTTTTCGTGTACGATTTCTGGAGATATAATTCAGCTCTCTCCAACTCGTGCGGTATCCTATTCGATTGGTCATCACCAAGTATGCGTCCAAGCCGGTCCAATTAACTGCCCCTCCTGTGTAAGCGGGTTCAAACCTACCCCAAACCATATAGTGTGCCAAAGCAGTAGTTTGTGATCCAATGGAGGAGCAACAAAATTTATCCATAGAACTTTTGTAAGGTACCTATCGAGTAAATTTTATTCAAAACATGAAAAGAAAAAAACACGAGAGAAATTTCATTCTTGCCTTTTAGACCCAGATCCGGCAGCAAATTTTGGGAGTGGGGAGTTAACCAAAATTCCCTGATTACAAAAGTGTGTGTCCAAGACGTTTTACTTTCAGCCTTTCAATCTTTTATCATTTTTCAATTATATTTTTGAACCTAAAACCCTCATAACTTTTTTCCTATAATATATAACCATAACAATGATATAACGAAATATCATTGACCACTAAACCCATCTTTTTCAATTCCGTCGTTGATCTTCCAATTATGTCAATATCATCTGCGTATCCGAGTAATTGGATGGACCTTTGGAAGATTGTGTCTCTAGTGTTGACGGTTGAAGAAGTCGTATGACAGTGCATCGCCTTGTCTAAAACCTTTTTTGACATCAAATGCATCGGTGAGGTCTTTTCTGACCTTGATAGAGCAGGGTGCATTCCCCATCGTCATTCTGCACAAACGGATAAGTTTGACAGGGATACCAAAACTAGACATTTCTCGGTAGAGCTCTTCCCTATAGATGCTGTTATACGCGGCTTTAAAATCGATAAAGAGATGGTGGGTATCGATTTGAAGCTCCTGGGTTTTTTCCAAGATCTGCCGTAGTGTGAATATTTGGTCGATAGTGGAATTTCCTGGTCTGAAGCCACACTGTTGTTGACGAATGGCTTCAGACGTTCACATCATACGGCAGAGAGGATCTTATTCGCAATGTTAAGGAGACTGATGCCTCTGTAGTTGGCGCAGTTTAGAGGGTCTCCTTTCTTATGTATCGGGCACACTATGCTGAGATTCCACTCATCGGGTATGCTTTCTTCCGACCATATTTTGCAGATGAGTTGGTGCATGCTCCGCAATTCCTGAAAAGTGGCGAAACATTTTCTGGGCCGATGAGAGCAAGGTGGTTCTCTATGGTGGTAAAGGATCTTGGCAGTTTGTGAGAAGACCCCCGAACATAGAATATAACCCAAATACACCACAAAAACAATTAAGCATGGGGGATCCAGTATAATGGTTTGGGGATGCATCTCCTATTATGGAGTCGGCCAAACATACTGGATCAAAAGCATTATGAATCAGCACTCTTACGTTCATATCTTTCAAAACACAATGCTGTCATAAGCCGCTGAAATGGGTCCTCCAGCAGGATAATGACACAAAGCATACCAGCAGAGCAGTCAGGCAATGGTTCCAAGATAATAGGATTGAGGTCATGGAGTGGCTGGCACAGTCTCCTGACCTCAATCCCATCGAGAATCTATGGCAAATATTATAAAAGAAAAACCAAAAAATAACAGAGAGTTATGGAGCGTTGCTGAGCAGGCTTGGCAATCAATAACACCATCAAGGTGTCAGGGACTTGTGGAGTCAATGAAACGTCAATGTAAAGCCCTTTTTATGTTTTATTTAAACTAATTTTTCATGCACTTGTATTTTGTTGCTCGCAGCTGTACATACTTTATAATATTTAATTTTTAATACAATTAACTATTATTTACATACTGTTGTTAACTGTGCCTATGTTTTTTTTATATTAGAGGGGAATAGGACTTAAAAAAACTGTTTGAAATCTTTATTTTTCTTACAAACTAGTCTTTAAAAACTAACTAATAGAAGGTATCCTGGTATATGATCTCTAACCTTTCGCAAAACATATAAGCACGATCGATAATTGTTTCCAATCATCTAGCTTACCTTCTCGACCGATTAGAAACCATATATCATAACGTTATGATAAAAAGGACTACGCATCTGCAACGACCTAGTCAAGCCACCAATATATTTCGCGATTATAACGATCGAAATTTTGTTCATCTCTTTGAGGTATGCTTACGCAGTATCTTAGGTTCGTATTTCCACTTACTAATTCAGAAGGTTCATATAGTATTCTTTTATCTGCAGCTCTTCTTGTCATGTGGTATATTATCGGTACGTACATTGAGTCGGACAAATAACATCAAGAAACAAGAAAACCTCGGGAGGTATAAATCCACTTTTGAAATATTCGTGGTTAAAATAGAATAACCCAGAAACAAGATCGTTCTCAACAACGTTTGCCGACCTCTCAAAATGATAACTAACATGCAATGACATTGTCAATTCTGAACACAATGGAAGCATCCAATAGTTTCTTGTTCGAATCGTAATGCCGAAATGCCAATTAATACAAAAGTCACATACCTATCATCAAATTGAATGAAAACTCAAAATTGTATTACAAAATTGATTTTTTAGTCAAAATCATTCATCATCAGCTTCAGTCTTCGCTTTGATTTTCTTTCACAAAGTTTTAAATGGTTTTTGGGACCGCAATTTCGTTAAACCATTTCAGTTTTAATATGTTATCCTCCATTGTTCAGACACATTGAATTGGGAAAAGCTTTATGCCTGTATTTATTCATGCATTGTTCCAAATTTGGTATACCTACATATAAAGTTGTACCGATTTATTTGTTGCAATAAAACGCTTCTACTTTGCGGCTATAAACTACCTACAAACCCAGAAGACAAAATGTTTCAGCATGTATGTAGTTTACTTTACAAAAATATTAAAAACTCTTAACTAACTTTTAATGTTTTTTTTTAAATTAGCCCCGCAAGTTCGTTTACAAGTTTTGTAAAACATTCATTTACTTTATGGGCGATTTTTTAATATAATGTGCAAATAAATTCTTGATGTTTTGGTGTATCATGCTTTTAATTATATCATCGGGATTTTAAGTTTTTTTAAGTTGAAAAATGCAGAAGCTTAAAATATGTCTGGCAAGCAGAAGGCTGAATGTAAAATGTCTTGGAGACATATTTCTTATAATCAGGGACTTTGTTCTTATTTTTTGATTACAATATGTCAAAGCAAAAAATTATGAGGGTTTTATTAAAAAATTATAAAAATGAGGTTTGCAAGCAGAAGGCTGCACCCAAAATGTCTTGGACATACATGTTTGAAGCGATAAGTGAGGATTCCTTCTTCTTCATACTCTGGGACTCAAAATTCATAGACTGGTAGAGATATAATACCAACAATATCAAACAATTCCATATACATAAGCAATTACTTCTAAGGTCATTTTAAAATTTGAAGGCAAATAATAATTTTATATATTTTTTGGTATTAATAAAAACTAACTAGGTATATAATTTCATAATATGCTGGTACATATAAATAAGATGTAAGCTTCAAAATAACCTTAGAATTAAATAACAATTCATTGTTTATAATAATAAATCAAACAAAACAAAAATAAACAATTTGAAAAAGATAATATATACAATTAGTTGTCATTCACTAAAAATCTGCTGGAATCTTAACATTGATACAACGACCGAAGCGAGAAACCAAATTCTGTTTGTCGGTTTTAAGCTGTCCCTTATAACCAAAAAAGTTCCTTTTTGGAGGTGAGGCCTTCAGTTTTTTGGGTCTGCATTCTTTTTCCTTTTTCCCAACATCCAAGCTTATAGTTTCATTTTGATTTTCATCTTTTATTGAAGGAATTATTGGTATAACATCTACCAATCCTCGATGGGCATGTTTCATGTGATTTTGCTAAATAGATGTTTATAAATGGGAAGTTGATATTATTATGTTGTACTCAATTTATGGTCTTTACCATTTGATCTAGATTTTGAGTGTATAAACCGCACACAATACAGAATGGTTTCAAATGCATCTTGGAATGGGTAAATATGCTGAGCCTTGTGTTGAGTACTTCATTGCATTGCGTGCAATGGTATTTTGGACCTCGTGGTTCATAGATATTCATAGTTCGGCGAAAGAAGTTCTTTTTGGGATTTAAAATATAAACATAATTCATAATAAAGTTCTCAGGAACGTCTTTCAATAAATTGAACAAAATTTTAATTTACCTTCTGCCAGATCACAATTTCTTTTTGGTCTTCAGTCATTTTTAAATAACAAATTTGTATTATTTTTTCGTAAAAATATTGTTTCAGGTGAACTTTAAAATCATTAAATGAAGAAATTGAATTGTTTACTTATTTAAAAAAGTAGCGGTAAATAATTGACAATTGACATTTCATTTTCAAGTAGCAGCGCAGAATTAAATATACAGCGGCTGTTTACAGACGAATTGAACCATGTTCGTTGGCCTTAAAGGGTGTTTAAAATTTAAGGGCCGATGTTGATTTTAAATAAAACAAAACACAAAACAAAACTTAGGAAATGATTATCTTTCTATTTTATTATAATATCGGTATTGTTCAATAGCCTGGACCTTGGCGGCATACTTCCATCCGATGGTCCATAATATAATTAATATGCTATGCCGTTAATATGCCGAATTATCTCATTCTTTAACTCTTGAATTGTTACTAGGTGTGTGGCATGTGGCAAAGTCCTGTCGAAACCACTCACTAACTGAATTTGTCTCTAAATTTGACTAAATTTGTCTCTCTCTTGCACTTAGAAACAATTATTCAACGATTTAGTTGAATGTCCGGGCAGTTACCTTTAATTCCTTGTGACACAAACTAAGAAATTAGTTCGAGGTGATCGTCTAAAAATTGCCCGCATGGGCAACTGAATGGTTTCTGCATGCGCGTGGACTCTCATATAAGTCTATAGTGTTCAGTTTAGAAACCAAACAGTTTCGAAACTAAAAGTTTCGTGTGTGCGCCTAGTCTTATAGTCCACATCCATATCTTACATTTCGGGCCATAAAATTATCGTTATCATTTCAAGATAGCTATCAGTATTCTCAGTTACTGCCTGACAGTCCTAATTTTGTGTAAAATACGTCCTGATGATGTCGCAAGTATATAAACCGCACCAAACAGACATTCCTTTTGGATGCATTGGTTTTTCGACAGTAACTTTTGGATTATGATTCGTCCAAATGTGGCAATTCTGCTTATTGACGAATCCACTTAGGTGAAAATGTGCCTCATCACTGAAGATGATTTTCTATAAATTTTTATCATCTACTGTTTTCATTTCTTGCCACTATTCTGACTATTGACGACGTTTGAAATGGTGAAGAGGCTTTAGTTCTTGAGTCAATTGCAATGTAAATCCAAGTCTTAATAAATAGTGTTGATCAACAACAGGCGTGAGAGGTGCAATTGTTGGGCACGACGAAAAGTTGAGATGGACGGCACTTTGTTTCTACCATTTTAAGACGATTAATTTAATCCAAAAATCACGAAGTGCACAATATGCATTTTGATTTGAGCGTCCGTTTTCATAATAAGCCTGAATAAATTTAAGGCGTTGCTCGATGGTGCATCTTTTGATGGTTCGAATTGAGTTAGTGTGAAATTGAGAAATGCAGAACAAAACTTCACTTTTAGGTGTGATTCATATTCAACATCGGCCCTTAAAATTTAAACAACTTTTGTAATAGATTCGTTCGGTAACAAATCTAAATGACAAATATTTACAGCCTTTTTTAAACTTGAATGTCGTAATGTCGATCTAATAGAAAACCTATGAAGGAATTTTGACACATTTTGCAACTAATGATAAAAGTGTAACAACCATTCGTATACTAGATAATATGGACTGCTAAACGATTTATATTCCCATAAATAATCATCCTTAAAAGTGATTCCACTTCTTTAGCTATCCTTGCCCTCTTGTAGATTTGGTGGAAAAATTATAATTTTTGCTTTGCCTCAACACTTTTTTTTAAAGGAAACTTCGGACATCTTATTTTATAAAGTTTGACAAAATAGAATCAATAGATAAATCAAGTTCAAAAGTTTCTTCATATTATGGGTGACCATACACGACAGAGTACCAAATGAACACGAGCCGATAAAAAATGAACAGTGTGTGAGGAAACGGAGATAGCTCAGTTTGGCTATATTGATCCATTTGGTTTTTCAACAAAAGAAAGTTGAACAAAATATAAAGATTTTTTTCATCATCTCTAGCATCTTTCATTAGAAATAAACGTAATTTTCTTTTGAAAATTCTGAAACTTCAAAACAAAACAAAAGCATGAATTGATGCAACTGAAAATCATAATCGATAAAGAAATATTTGGTAAAAGGTAACTCGTTATAAAAATTCAACGAAAAGGATAAATATTTTCTGCAGATTCGTTTGAGGACTTTATGGGAACGTGAAATGTTGGCAAACAATGATGAGTTTTTTAACAACATTTTAGAACGAGTAGACAAAAATAGTCATTTTAATAAATATGTTACCGGAAATGTATTTAATCCGTCGATATATATAATTATATATACAATGTCAAAAATCGCCAGGAAATGTGTGAATTCATTTTTTGCTATACACATTGCATAGAAATTCTATACATTTCCTGTATATAAATCCTTGGTTTTATACTTCTCCTCTTTTTATCGGAAATGTATATATAAAGTAGTACCCGTGGCATGATGGTTAGTGCGTTGGACTGTCATGCAAGGGGTCTTGGGTTCAATCCCGTCCTGTGCCACCTTAAATTTAAAAAAAAAATAATTTTCGCGAGTACTGCCTCTTGCGAGGAATTGACCAATCCTTCTAAAGTAATTCTTGTCATGAAAAAGTGCTTTCTCAAACTAGAATTTGAATTTTCGGCCTAAATTTGTAGGTCCCTTCCATTCCTGACAACAGTACTCGCACACAGGAATGGTTGAGAGTCGTAAGTCACTAGGCTCTGGTTCACAACGGACTGTTGCGCCACCCCATTTGATTTTTGTATATAAAGGAAAGGAAATGCATCAAATAACAACATTGGAACGAAATGTATGAAATAAATATATGATTTCACTTTTTATTTTCTCCTCCTTTACATACATCACGAACCACTGTCTATATGGACAAAACACATGTACATAATTATGCGAATTACCTTTCCTACCAAAGGAAAAATTTAACGGTTTTTTCATAGGTTCAAGATCGATCTAAACGGACGCCCGACGCACGAAATGAGTTTTGACACTCACATTCAAGAAAAAAGTAAACTTATTTTTCTTGTTTAAGAACCTTGAGGCAATATACTTTACTACCACATATCTGGAGTCACTATAAAAACATAACACGTAAGGATATTGAAACATATATTCATATTTGAGCCATGTCAACAAAAGCAGAAAGGGTTTAAAAAGGGTATCGTAGCTAAGCCTATTAAAACATCTGAGTTCAACTGTGGATGCCAAGTATATTTAATTGATTTCCAAACGCAACCCGCGATGGTGAGTACAAATATATACTTGTTTATCAAGACCATCTTATAAAATCTATGGTACTAAGACCACTAAAATCTAAACGAACTGAAAAGGTGGCGTATATAATATTAAACATATTGACTTAATAATTTACATTGGAGTGAGGGTTTAAGGTTTGTTCAACTAGTGAAAAGCAGGTCTTTTCACGCTAGCATCAAGCAAACTCCTTATGAAGCCCTTTTTGGATGTAAAATTAAGGTAAGTCTACAGTTACCAAATGATTTCACGCAAAACATCGGAACTGAAGAAGATTTAAAGAAAATCATTGAAAACCATCAACAGAATGGCGAAGAAGATCCCAAAGCATCAAAGGCTAAACTTAATGTAAATATGATAGAACGTTTCCCAGTATATATTGATATCTCTAAAATTTAAAATACATAAATATGAACATATACTTATTTTACATTGTAATTATTTAAAATACACTAAAAAATCAAGGTTTATTTAAATTCAAATTTCTGGAATTGCAGACAAACATTCAAAACATCAAAGTTAAATAATTAACAACCATCAGCTGTTTTGTTTACATTTAATTGAGAGCTGAAAGTTTCGGAAGGTTTGTTTGTTTAGTTCATCTTTGACTTACTACGAGCTTTCGACATGTTTTAAATAAAACTTGCTGTTTACGAAAACTTGTTTCTTACGAAATTTGTTTGATATAACTTGTATTTTCGATGTAGGTTTTTTGGTGTGAAAAGCGTTATAGTTGTCACAAGCTCAATTGATTATTCTGTAAAAATTAAGCTCAGGTTTAAGCTGAAGTTTGGATTAAAAACGTGAACTAAATATTAGATCGAGCTGCGTGTTATCCTTAAGTAAGATATTAAGCTGACCTAAAGCTGGTCTTGCTTAACTTTAAAGAATAACGTCATTTTTTCGTACAGATTTGAGTGTGTAGAACAGTGTTATTATTATTATTATTCCAAGCTTTATTATTATAATTTTATAATTACCATTTGATTGAATATATTTACATTACATTTAAACAAGTATGTGTACGTAAAATTAATTAAATTACAAGAAACAAATAATTCAATGAAGGTTTAAAACTAAAAAACTGCCTCCAAGCGTTCGTCATTCGCTGCTCATATCCTTTTTTTCTTTGTATTTGAATGAGATAATCTGAACAAGGTATGTGTAGTCTTCAACGTATTCCAATATATTGGGCCTTACTAATAATCAAATTTAGTGTTAAGGTTAAAAGAAAATCTCCAGACTTTAGAAAATTCACATACCAATAACGAATCTAATATCCAGTTTAGGCGTTAGCAAAACGTCAAAATTTAATACACGGAAATCCATGTTTAAAGTCGAGCATTAAAAAAAATTGTTGCCTAAGTGCTGTTTTATGGTACGTAAATTTGTATTTATATCTCAAGTTATCTGGTTGATTTCCATTGGTAAAGGTATATTTGAGGCTGCGAATGCAAAGTGGTGTATCCCACTTTTTGTAATTGGGTTTGAACCGACTAAAAGAAGCACATAAGCTTTGAAAATAGTAAAGTTATATTTTTTTTTGCAAAAATTAGATATTCAAGAATATAAAACTGTTTAAAATAATGTATTTCCCTAAGACAAAAATATGAGAGACAAAATAAGCCAATTTTTCTAAATAAGGTTATGCCACTTTCAGATTTTTGTTCTAAAGCCTAGTACGCAGATCACGCTAAATTATAGCTTTTATACAAAATTATCTCAAAAAGAATTTTGTATGGGAGCTAAAATTTAGCACGATCTGCGTTCTAGGCTTAAAGTAAAAATGAAGTACTTAATTTAGAAGCACTTTATTTATTAGGGGTATTCACGATTCGATGCAATTAATGTAGTATCATTGCAAAAGTGTAACGTTGAAACATTTTCTTCCAAACTGACAACGACAACAGACAAATTTTATACTCCATCTTGCGAATCGAAAAGAAGCTCTCGGGACAGTTAAAAGGAGAAGTTACCCATGTTGTATACTCTTTTTTTCATTCCTACTGAAACTGAACAAAAAGCAACGAAACGCAATTATAAACGCATCATTTGACTTAATTGTATTCGCTTATTTTCGTATTTTGGGGCTTTACACAGCAGTATGTAATTTATATATTTCAAATGATCGAATATGATACTAAAAAAGGGCTATGGAGAGATTATGTAATGTTTGCTTACATATTTAGTGAGTTATAGTATTACGTTCGTTGATTTTACTTTAAATACGTGGCTAATTTGTTGATTAAGTTTTATATATTTAAGAAATATATTTCCTTGTGAAAAAGATGGTGTTATAAATTAAAATTTAATCTAAAAATCACTCCGACACTTCAAATCAATTGTTTTTGAAGTGTTTTTGAAGTTTTTTTTTGTTCTGTATTTTGTGCCTGTGGTTCTGAAATTTGGAAAAAACAGTCGTGACGTATGAGACAACTACCGGTATCACTTTGGTACGATCCTTTGCCCAGGTATCGTAACGAGACCAGAACAATGAGCTCAGGGGAAAGTGTTCCTCCACAGTTTGATCGGGAGGCTAAATCGTCGCTCACAGCTTCGATGATGAATCTGGCATTTTGTTTAGTGAATCTGTAGATACGATAAAGACTTGAAAATAATTTGAAATAATAAGAAGGGAACTAATAAACCAAAACCCACCTGTAGTGACCAAAGAATTCATTTTCATCATATTTCGTAAATGGATCTATCCTTTCTTTATACATTTTCACTTTACGAGATGAAAAAGTTTCTGCGATTATTTCAAAATCTAGAAACAGACCTTAGTCAATTGAACTCATTTTTCAAAACTTATATTTTTGCTTTTGCATAATAACAAAAAATTGATCTTTGATAGTTTAAGCAATTTTTGTTCTTATTTGTAGTAGATTTTGTAATAGATTCAAGGAAAATCTTGAGACTAGTTAGTGAGATAATTAAATTGTTTATTGGTGCCAATTTATTTAAACTCAGCACTTTGTTTTAACCTTCCAGTTAACTAATAGTCGACATTAGCGTTTGATTATTAGTAAGGCCCATTGTTATTAACACTAACTGGATCATAAGCACCATTTGTCATAATTTTAGTTTTCTGTTGATTTGTTGACAACCCAATATTTCCGCATTCCGAGCACAGTTCGTTCAGCATCGTTTAAAGTTCTTCACTGCTGTTTGCGATAATTATAATGTCATCGGCAAATTGGAGGTTTGAGAGACATTTGCCATTTATCTTCAATCCTTTGTCTTCCCAGTCTAGCTTTCTAAATACTCCTTCTAAGGCTGCGGAAAAGAATGCTAGTGAAATTGGATCTCCTTGCCTTACACCTCGGGATATTTTAAAATCTGGTCCGATGCATTCCGTTTTTTTTGTGGGATGTGCTCCTGTCATACATTTTCTTTAGGATTCGAACTATTTTTTCGTCTACATCTTGATTGAGAAGCGCCTTCCAAATAAATCTCTGCTCTACTGTGTCAAACGCTTTTGCAAAATCGATGAAGACAAAGTATTTGATTAACGGTTTGTCAATGATCTATTGTTGAAAAACCTGATCTAAAACCGGCTTGTTCAAAAGGTTGATTTAAATAAGGAGTGGTTTTCATTCTCTCAAATAAAAACTTCGCAAAAACCTTGTATATCGATGATATTATGCTTATCGGGCGATAATTGTTGATATCGTCCCTGTTCCCTTTTTTATGTATGAGAATTATTTCCGATTTCGTCCATTGGTCTGGGACTTCCTTGGTGACCAAAACCTGATTGAAAATAGTAGTCAACCAATTGGCCAGTGAAAAGTTGCCGAACTTTAGGTATTCAGCTAATATCCCATCGTTTCTTTTGCTTTTTTCATTATTTAAACTATTTATTGCTCGCTCTATTTCACTTTTAAGAAATGGTGGAAAATCTTCTTCCTAGTTTTGTCGCTCTAGAAATATAATCATCAGTGTCTACTATGCGTGTTTTGTATAGATGAATGTAGAAGTTTGTAGCTATTTGGTTGATATTCTTCCTTTCGTGAATTCTTTTATCATTATCCGCCATTGCTGTTATCCACTCTTTATAATCTTGGATAGCGTTCTTTGCCTTTTTTATTGATCTCGTTTCTTCGATTACTGTCTTTAAGAGGTTGTCATTGAATTTTTGGATGTCTTCTTAACAACGTTTTTTGATGTTCTTCCGTATATTTTTCATATCTTGTTTTTCTTGGGCATTCAGATTGGTCTTTTTTCGAATACTATCACGAAGTGCTATCATATTTAGAGTTTCACTCGATAGTTTTTGCGGTTTTTGAGAAACAGCAGTGAGAATATACCTGTCTGCAGATTATTTTATAGTTTTTTCCATTTTGTTATATGCTATTTGAGTAGGTTCATTTAACCTTGATATAATGTTATATCGTTGTTGAAGATCAGCATTATAACTTTTGATGATATCTGTACTTATCGATTTTGTTAATACTTTTCTTGTAGTTTTATGAAGTTGTCTAGTTTTATGGTTGATTAACAACTCCGCGCGTACTATCCGATGATCTGATTCGAATTGAAAGTTATTAAGTACGGACACATCTTTAAAGATTTATCTTTTATTGCAAAGAATAAAATCTATTTGGTTTTTGTACTTTTGGCCTGGTGAATTCCAGGTCCATTGATTTTGCGGTTTCTTTTTAAATAACGAGTTTCCAACTATAAGTTTTTGTTGCCAAATGTATTGGATAAGACGACTACCTCTTTCATTTCGATTACCGTAGCCATTCTCCCATAATGGTTTCTTCGCCATTTTTATTTAAACCTAATTAAGCATTGAACAGCGTTAGCCCACCTTTAATGTCAAGAACTGGTTAAGCACAAAACAATTCTTATTTCAGTGTTTTGTAGCCAAATAAATATGTATAATAAAAGTATATATAGGGTCCACCAAATAACTTTTTTTTTTGAAAATGCTATAAAAACATCGAGTGTAGCTTCGGCTGTGTTGCACGTAGCACTATTCTGTTGAAACCAAATGTTGCCAATATTCTCTTCCTCCTTTTGTGAACAAAAATTCGCTTAACATGGCCCGATAACGATCGCCATTAAATGCAAACGCCACACACTTTGCTCATTTTCGAATGAAAATGGCCCAATTATACCTCTGGCCAAAATTCGCACCAATGGCAATGGTGACTCGTTTAGGATGCATCGACTTTTCAATATATGTGTTTAGGGTGCATCGACTTTTCAATATATGTGTGCGGGTTTTTTAGTGCCCCGCACGAAACAATTTTACTTGTTTACTTACCCTCCAAGATCAAAATGATTTTCAACTGAAAAAATGATTTAGCTTGGCAAAATTGGCACCTTCTCTAAGCGTTGTTTCCACTTTGTTTAAGCGTATGCTTAACCATATTCGTTCTGCGGAAAGATAAAACTAATTATCTGTTAAATCAAACATGAGCTTAGTGTTACTATTCAAGAAATAAGCACTTCTTAAAAAAAAAAAGTTAGATGACGGACCCTATACAAGCAAATTAGATTTTTAGAAAAATATATTTTCTTCGTTAAGTCCAACATACCCTGTATTGCAGTAATATTTATAAACACTTGTATATTGGCTTCACTTCAAAAACACAATTGTCATAATTCATAAGCTGTCATTTCTTATGTTGTCATGTTAAGTTTGGCAAGGTCATTTTCATTTCAAGCATCAGCTGCTGGAACTGGAACTTCTTATCCAAGGCAACTAAATCTTCTTATTTCATTTCGAAGATTCTACATTGCAAGACAGAGAATTATCAATATGGGCATTAAAGCTGCTCTTATCGATCTAAGTGGTACAATGCACGTAGAAGACGATCCGACCCCCGATGCCGTCGAAGCGTTAAAAAGGTATTGCTTACTTAACAAATAGTTAAGAGATTAATTGCTCAACTAAGTTTCCAAATTTAAAGACTCCGAAAGACCGGAATCCACATAAAATTCGTTACCAATACTACCAAAGAATCTGGTGAAACCCTTTACAATCGTTTGACCAAAATGGGTTTCGAATTAGAGAAGGCAGAAATCTACAGTTCCCTAAGTGCCACAGCAAACTACGTGAAGACAAAGAATCTCAATCCTTTCTATCTGGTCAGTGCGGATGCAAGGAAAGACTTCCCTCCAGAAACAAGTGACAATTACGACGCTGTGGTTGTGGGACTGGCACCGAATGAATTTCACTATGAAAATATGAACAAGGCATTTAGGTAAGTTCCATATGTTTTGAGAAACAGAGATAAGATTTTATCATCACTTTAGGATTTTGATGGACAACAAAGACAGCCAACTAGTTGCAGTTCACCAAGGGAAGTATTACAAACGCGGTGACGGTTTAGCACTCGGTCCTGGGTGCTTCGTCAAAGGCCTCGAATATGCAGCTTCCGTCAATGCGGTCCTCATTGGCAAACCAAATCGGTACTTCTTCGAGAGTGCAATACCGGAGGGAGTCAAGGCCGAAGAATGTGTTATGATTGGTGATGTAAGATTACCTTAAGTCTTTGTATCTCGAACAGATTCTTCGTTAGTTTCTCATGTAGGATCCAAATGACGATTGCAAAGGTTCCCTCGCCGTTGGAATGAAGAGCATCCTCGTAAAAACTGGAAAATACCTGCCCCATGTCGTGGTAGATCCCCCACCGACGCTATTAGCAGATAACTTCGCCCAAGCCGTACAATGGCTTGAAGAAAATCAGAACGCTCAGGTTTAAATAGTTATAAAAGAAAAGCCTTAACGAATTTTATTCAATGTAAAAGCTGTGTATTGTGTATAATTTTTGAGAAAAATAAAATGCAGAAGGTAAATATTTTGATAAGAATTTAAGCGCTCAACTTAGTCTGTGCGAATTCCGATGCTAGCTTAAGTACCTCGTCGACTTTCTCGTAGTTGGGTCCAGATGCTTGAGCAGATTCAGCCTTGCCACCTCCTTTGCCTCCTAGAACTGCTGAGATATGTTGAACCCATTCGTTTGCCTTGAGACCCTTTTCGACAGCAGCCTTTGGCACCGACGTTAAGCAGAAAATCTTTTTTGCGTCAGCATCCACTGAAACAAACATAGCCGAACTTTCTGGGCTTAAGGCACGTACTTGTTTGAGGGCAGCATCGAGAGCTTTAGTGTTGTTAAATGCTTCCAACTGCTGGACAATCACTGGAGCATTCAAATTGGCCTGGCAAATTTCTTTGGCCTTTTCGACAACAGTGACTGCAACGGCAGCCTTGACGGCGCGTTCTTTGTCATCGAGGGTCTTTTTCAAGTTTTTCAAGACATTTCTCATCTCGTCCTTCTTGACGTGCGGAATGAGGGCCTGTGAGATGGTCTCGGTAAGTTCTACAATCCTCTTCACGTGATCCTTGGAACTCTTGCCCTCTTTGTCGGCATCAATGATCGTCTTTAAGGAGTTGATTTCGTTTTCAAAGCTTTCAGTCTTTTTGAGTGCTTTTACGGCTTCGGGTCCAGTAAGCGCTACGATGCGGCGAATTCCCTTAGCGATGGCTTCTTCACTGCTGATAACAAAGTCCACAATATGGCCGGATCGACGCAAGTGGGTGCCGCCGCAGAACTCCACAGATGTCTTTTCACCAGCGTCACCTTCTGGATTGGCCTCCAGATCTTCAACAGGAACTCCGAACGAAATAACTCTCACTGGATCCGGATAGACTTCATCGAATACAGAACGAAGTCCACGAATCGACTTGGCGACACTTAAACTAGATTCCTTTGCATAGATGGGCACATTTTTGTAGACCATATCACGAGTCAGTTGCTCCGTCTTAGCAACCTGTTCTATGGTCATGGCTGCCTTGGTATTGAAATCGAATCTTAACTTCTCGGGCACAACAAGAGAACCCTTCTGTTCGGTGTCTTTGCCCAGCACTTGCAACAGGCAATGATTCAAAGCATGAGTGGCTGAATGATTCTTCATGGTCAGACTTCTCCGGGCCACATCAATTTGAAGATTCAAACTGTCTCCAACTTTGAGTGTTCCCTCTACCACTCCAATGTGCAGGATGTACCCACCACGATTGTACACCCGATCGACCAAGAACTCGTTCTCCTCTTCGTCGACCTTGACCATGACACCTTGATCAAATATCTGTCCGCCACTTTCGGCATAGAAATTCGTCTTGTCCAATACGAGGCCACATTTCTGTCCCGATGTAACTTCGTTGACAAATTGATTCTCATATCGGATAGCGACGATTTTGCCGTTGCAATGCCTGAATTCGTATTCAGCTTCTCGTTCATCCGACTTGGCGGAATATTGGTATTTGAATGAGTCGTTTGTAGGTGCTATGGCTTTGCCTTGCAGCTCCGAGATTCCATGCACATCAATGTTGATTTCGTCGTTTTTACTCGACCCCTTGCCTTGCGAAAGAATGTAGGAATTTTGCTTGGCGGCCTCATAACCTTCCATGTCTATTTCCATGTTCTTCTCTTCGGCCATTAGTTGGGTTAGATCGACAGGGAAACCGTAGGTGTCGTATAGACGCCAAGCAACATCGCCAGGAATGATTTTGGCATCACCAAGTTTGGTTATGGTGCGATTCAAAAGGTTTCGACCGCGTGATAGTGTTTTCAAGAACTGCTGTTCCTCCTCGTTGATGATGTCGATGATGTGCTGTGGATCTTTCTTCAGCTCAGGGAATGCATCGCCCAACAGTTCCACAACAGTGTTAACAAGAGTTGCAAAGAATCCTGGCTTTGCATTGAGTTTTTCAGTTGCGTACCTAAAAAGGACACGTTTTTAAATTATCAAAAGTTGTTAGTAGTTTATTTTGTACTCACCGAACGGCACGTCTTAAAATTCTTCTCAGGACATAACCTCTTCCAGTGTTATCGGGCATACCTCCATCGGCTAGAGCAATGGTAATGGTTCGAGCGTGATCAGCTAAGACTCGGTAAGCCATATCAATGCCATCGGAATCGTCAGCTCCAACACGTCCCTGATAATCGGGAGCGCCGGTTCCCTTCTGAATTGCTTCGAAGAGAGGAATGAACAGATCCGTGTCGTAGTTGGATCGCTTGTCTTGAATCACCGACACCAGACGCTCAAATCCCATTCCACAATCGATATGCTTCTTGGGCAACGGTTTGAGACTGCTGTCGGGCTCACGATTGTACTGAATGAACACCAAATTCCAGATCTCCAAGACATCTGGGTCGTCCATGTTGACGAGTTCTGGGACACTCCTACCACCGATACGGTCGTAGTGCAATTCAGAGCACGGTCCACATGGTCCGGTTTCTCCCATTTCCCAGAAGTTGTCTTTCATACTTCCGGGCAAAACATGCTCTGGCTTCAAGCCCAAATCAATCCAAATCTGACGACATTCGTTGTCAGGAGCGAGGCCAGACTTTTCATCACCACCAAAGTAGGTAACGTACAATCGATCAGCCGGCAAGTTCAAACGTTCCGTCAGGAATTCCCATGCCCAGGTGCAGATTTCCTTTTTAAAGTAATCTCCAAAGGACCAGTTACCCAACATTTCGAAGAATGTATGATGGTAGACATCTTTGCCGACGTCGTCGAGATCGTTGTGCTTTCCACCGGCACGAATACACTTTTGGGTATTGGTCGTACGAACCCATTTGGCCATTTCGCTGTTCGGATCGACCGTACCCAGGAAAATCGGTTTATACTGATTCATACCGGCATTGGCGAACAGGAGCGTTGGATCATCTAGAGGAATAGTACTGGACGAGTGGACATAAGTGTGTTCCTTCTCCTTGAAGAAATCCAAGAAGAATGATCGGATTTCCTTGGCTGTGAGTGATGTCTTCATGCTTAAGTTTAAATAGAAAACGAAAAGAAAACAAATCAATGACACGCTAACAGACTCGATGTACGTGAGGAGGTTATCTAAGTTGTCGGGTGACTTCGACCTAATGGTTAAGACGCAAGAGATTAAGCCAAGTCGACAGATTTATTCCTCCTGCTTTTGATTTTTTCTTTTTTGTTCTCTTGTGCATCGAAGCCACGTCGAGTTTACTTTCACCAATCGCCAATCGAGAAACGAACAAAGTTCTTAAAATTATATAACTCAAAACTTACTTATTGATTTTCTTTTAATTTTACAAAAATTCACAAATGATTATTTTTGTTAATTTTGAAATTTTTCACAGTCTAGGACTTGAAAACAAACACGTTTTTTATCAAAGTGCAAGAGCCACAGTCCCTCAGTCAAGAAGAGAGCGGTGAACATAAAGTGATGACAAATTTTGAATCGGAATTTTGAAATAGTAAAATCGGAATTCGGAATGACAGGAGGAAGAGATAGAAAAAAAACATTTTTTTATTTTTGATTGACACTTCATTAAGAGTGATGCCAAGTTCTCATAATAGTAAACCGTGTTCACATAAGACACTTTTTCGAAGTGAAATTTTGACATATTATCATAATAAAGTAGTTAAGTTATTTCGAATATAAGACCATGGTACTCTGATATAGAGAAGTGACTATTTCTCGTATTATTGAAATTAAGGAAAGATCACCAACGCAACTAAACATCTATCTATGTACTAAAATTTGATGTCTCGTGAGATAACTCAAAATTTAATATAACGGGTTATTCATTTTTCATTTTCAAAAGTATATGGTTAGATTTGGACATCTATCAAACTAAGTTGTTAAACCAATTTTGTTTAGTTGAAAATCTAACATTAACGAAAATGGATCGCACAATGAATACTAATTGTTAAAATCTACTACAAAAATGGCGATTCTGCCACATCCACATATCGTGCTTTAACAGTAGATTACGGTTTCCAGAATCGTTCAACTACGGAATCAATTGGTAAAATTGTGAAGAAATTTGAAGAGACTGGATTGGTTATGGATATTTTAAGGCCCGTTCATCATCGTTTTGCTCGTACACTGAAAATATTGCTGTTGTAAGTAAAAATGCTCGTTGCTGCTTCAAAACGGGAAGAGACTTGAACGAAACATTCGAAACATCCCGAGGACTTCGACAAGGTGATTCGCTGTCATGTAGCTGCTTCAATATTGTTCTTGAAAGAGTGGCGCGTAACACCAATGACAATACAAGTGGCTTCATATTACAAAAAATCACACAATACCTTGGATATGCAGATGACATCGACATCATGGGAAAAACCAAACGAGCAGTGACGGGTGTCTTCTCTAATATTGAGTCTGAGGCGAAGAAAATGGGTCTTGACATTAACGAGGACAAAACGAAGTATTTACTGTCGTCAAATAGAGTCGATTCACACTGTAGACTTGGCCAAAACTTGACAAATGAAAGGCGTAACTTCGAGGTGGAAAACGAATTTGTTTATCTGGGCACTGTTAATTCTGTAAATGATATCAGTGAGGAGATCGAACGTAGAATTTCCCTTGCCAATGCTGTTTCTTTGGCCTAAGCAAGCAGTTGAGGAATTGCGCTCCATTGAGAAGTACCAAAGAGACACTGTACAAAACCTGATTAACGTTTAAGATGGCTAAGGCATGTCGAGCGAATGAACATGAAAACTCCAGCCCGTAAGGTATTCAACGCCAACCCTGAGGTAAAAAGAAGCAGAGGCAAGCTTCATCTCTGGTGGAGATAGATTTCGACTTGGTATTCGAAACTGAAGGCAGCAAGCTAAAAATCGAGTAAGCTGGCGAAAGTTATTACTTGAGGCCCAGGATCACAATGCGCTGTAGCGCAAACTAAAGTAAGTAAGTAAAAGTGTTACCAAAGACCCGAATATGTCGATTCGTCATCGTTCTTAGGAATTGTGACTGTCTTACTGCACATTATGCTGTATTTTGTTATGGATTTACACCTACATCCATAGACAAAATTGTCTTATTTGGGGTTTCACATTATGCTGTTTTTTTTTTTTGGATTTACACCTACATCCATAGACAAAATTGTCTTATTTGGGGTTCTGAGAATCCTAGAGTAATTGAAGAGATGCCATTCAAAAATCAAATGGGGTGGCGCAACAGTCCGTTGTGAACCAGGGCCTAGTGACTTACAACTCTCAACCATTCCTGTGTGCGAGAACTGTTGTCAGGAATGGAAGGGACCTACAATTTAAGGCCGAATCCGAACGAATAATTTGAGAAAGCACTTTTTCATGACAAGAATTACTCTTGAAGGATTTGTCAATTCCTCGCAAGAGGCAGTACCCGAGAAAATTTTTTTTTTTTTAAATTAAGGTGGCACAGGCAGGGATTGAACCCAAGACCCCTTGCATGACAGTCCAACGCACTAACCATCATGCTACGGGTACTACGAAGAGATGCCATTACATCCACAAAAAGTCACGGTTTGGTACGCTCTTTGGAACGGAGGTGTGATTGGACCTATAATTTCTTAGTGAAATATTTTAGACTTTTGCAATCACAGCCAGAAATAGTTAATGTCAATCGAAATAAATTTTCAGGAGCCTTTAAGATACAGGGAACCGGATCAAAAACAAATGAATGTTACTTCAAAAGTTAAAGTCTTAAATGTTTGTAATTAATATCAGAAGGTATTGATTTAAATGCCATTTCAAGTTTTAAAAATAACGTCGGACAAATGGTGTCCATCTTGTTCCTAACAGGTGGCAAGTCGGTACAAGAAGTTTCGGTGGACGCGCAGTCTTGTTCAATTGACGCAACTTCAGACGTTATTACTTCCTTCAAGGCTTCCAAAGTGGGGAGTTTCGACTCATAAACGCGTGTTTTAGGTATCCCCAAAGGAAAAAGTCACACGTCGTCAAGTCAGGGGACCTCGGGGGCCATGGCACGTCCCCAGAGCGTGACACAAGGCGGTTGGGGAACATCTCACGCAAGAGGGCGATTGTGGGTCTGGAAGTGTGAGGGGGCCCCATCTTGCTGAAACCAAACATCTACTTGGTTGACAATTCGTCTTCTTCTGCGTAATTGGGGTCTCAAAAAGTTATTTATCATGTCCATGTAGCAGATAGAATTGACGGTGACGGTGTTTCCTTCTTCTTGAAATTTTCTTGACATTGCACACCACACTGTTACTTTAGGGCTATGCAGTGGTCGTTCATGGAGGCGTTGAGGGTTCTGAGGGGCATAATAGCGGCAGTTCTGTCGAATTACAGAACCATTGAGGGAGTGCGCCTCATCGCTCATGAGCAGCAACATATCATCATTCACTTCAAACAACGAGAGCCTCTTCAATGCGAATGAAGAACGCTGTGCGTAATCAGTAGGTTGCAAATTCTGAACGATTGCCAACTTGTTCGCATGAAACTTTAAATTATGCTTGATAATTTCACTTACTGAAGAGTATAAATATGCAGTGATTGATCTCGCTTGCGCACGGAACAGCCAGGGCTCTGGAGAACAGCTACCCTCACTCGGTCAACTTTTTGTTCAGTTGAGCTGTCCGTACGGGGCCAGGTGGTTTCTTTTTCATTACATTGCCCGTACTCCGAAAAGAAGTTACCTTTCCCATAATTGTGTTTCTTGAAGGAACAGCACCATGACGTCCAATGTTGAATCTTTTTTTTTTTTTTTTTTTTTATAATTAGCAAACACTAAAAGGGTTTTTTATACCTTTAATATGCCAAAGACACAGTGTGAGCATTAGGAAAAGAGGGAAGGGTTGGATAGGAGGTGTCGGTGTACATTGGTTTTAAATTTCTGAACATTGCAATGACAGGGAAAGATAGAGCGTGGCAAGGCGTTCCACATTCGCGTAGTACGGCTAAAAAAAGAATCTCTGTACTTCATAGTACGTCCGAAGTTGGGCTCAAGGGTAAACTGATGGGCATTCCTAGAAGCGCGGGTATTACGGTTAAATTGTTTAAGGGGAGGAATGCAACTGGCTATTTCACTAGAGCATAGTCCGTTAAAATAACGGTAAAAAAGGGTGAGGCAAGAAACCTTGCGTCGATGTTCGAGTGATGTAAACGAGTTGATGGTGTTTATGTCACCAATCATTTTAAAAGCTCTTCTTTGAATACTGTCCAAGAGGCTTAAATAAGTTACTGGAGCATCAGCCCAGAGATGAGAGTTATATTCAAGTTTCGGACGTATATAGGTTTTGTAGATTGTAGCCAGATCAGACCGAGAAAAAAAATTTCTTGCAACGTCTCAGAAAACCTAGACATCTTGCGGCATTTTTGGCAACATCGCGTATGTGATCGCTCCACAAAAGGTGGTTGCTGATGCACATTCCGAGGATGTCAAGCTTTTCTGTTTCGTTGATGCAAGTGCCACTCAAAGATAGTGGCAAAGACGGTTTATCTCGCTTTAACGAAGCAAGACAGTATTGCGTTTTCGAAGCATTAAATTACACACGATTTTTTATTCTCCATTGTACAATGCTGTGTAGGTCGGAATTTAATGAGCTAATCATATTTTGTCGTTGCAGTTCCACATCCGAAGAGGAGGGTTGTGAGTCTGGAAACGAATATGAAAAGCTAAGAGTGCTATCGTCAGCGAAACAATGTATTGGATTAGAAGTAGCAGACAGGAGATCATTTATAAAAATGAGGAAGAGGGTCGGAGACAAAACGGAGCCCTGGGGCACACCAGCGTTTATTTTATGAGTTTCAGACTTGAATCCGTCCAAAACAACTTGTATTGAACGGTTCGAAAGAAAATTTCTAATCCAACGAAGAAGAGATTCGTCGATACCGAAAGCACGCATTTTCGATAAGAGAGCAAGATGCCAAACTTTATCAAATGCCTTTGAAATATCAAGTGCAATAATCTTACTTTCTCCAAAACGATGTAAAGATCTGTTCCACTGTTCGGTGAGATGAACCATGAGATCACCAGTGGACCTATTGCTACGAAAGCCGTATTGCCGGTCATTAAGAAGCTTCCGTTCCTCATTTACGCGTTCAAGAATTGGAGGAGTCATGACACTATCTGGTAAGGTGGAATTTTCGGCGAACTGCCTTGCAAATAAGTTAGCTTTATCAATAGAGCTAACTAAAGGAGTGTCATTGACAACAAGCGTAGGAACCAAGGAAGAGGAAGAATTCCTCATGTTTTTTACAAATGACCAAAAATTCTTACTGCCTTTGGGACATTGCAGTATTTTTCGCCGTAATTTTTGGTCATGTAAAAATTTGGTCCTTCGAATATAGGCGTTGCAGGCCTTCCTGGCTTGCTTAAACTTTTTCCGGTTTTCCTCAGTTGGGTTGGCTTTAAAACGCCGGAAGCTCACCTCTTTCTCCTTGATAACCTCTTTGCAGCTCGAATCTGATTCGAAAAGCCCGCTGCACTGCCAACACCGATTCATTATTTTCAATAAATTCCTCCAGTGCAAAGACACAATGAACCGCTTCCCAACGATCCATTGTAATAACTAAACGGCACTACCTGAGGTTTCAAACGAGCCCACCAGTGAGGAGAAAGGGCCCCTTCTTTTCGTCCGGTTCCCGTGGGACACCCTGTATTACAGTTCTATAAACTTTGGAGCCTTTTAAATGTCACAGTTCTATAAACTTTGGATATCAATGCAGATCTAGGTGAGGTGTTCATAATTTAAATTTATAAGTATTATATACAAATTTGTGTTGGCCCTAGGTCTTCTGTAAAAAAATCTGCTGGACAGACCTTATTCTCCACTATATCCGCTCACAAAACTATTATAAATGGGCCAACATGGCAAGCTCTCGTATGTGAAGATTTTTTGTCCTTGTTAGATAACCGAACCGTATCAAGCTCAGCAAATAAGGAGAAAGTGGACTTGAGCTTTAACATCCTTATTTAACATTAAAAAATACATCTCAAAAGTAATGTACTGAAACTTAAGTTTTAACACTATCTGGGGTTTCAGGGTAAGTTAATAACATTAAAAGCCATCACAAGCGAATTGAACCCTAAAGCTTTTGGGTTTCTCATTTACTACCAGTTATAAATTGACATTTTAGTAGTACCCGTGGTGAACACAGTCTAAAAGATGTTAACGGAAACAAATTTCTAGTAGAAATATGGATTTTAACTATTTTTAATAAGGAGTAGACAAAACAGATGAATGTCAATAGATAATTTAATACATACAAAAAAGAATACAAAACGAAAAACATTATTTGAATATACCCCGAGTGTAAACTCCGCAAAAAATTAAGTCTTCTTGGCATCACTTTTGCTCTACTGACATTTCTTCTTATCCGTGCTCACACTGGTTAAAGAAAAATAAGAAAACGAAGAAGTGAGAAAATTTTGTTTGGCTGCGAAATTTTCTAGTTCAATACAAAATAATAAAAGAATCCAAATTGAGGAAAAACTCCATAAAAATACAAAAACAAATCTTCCTTAAAATTTTTCTCAACACAATTTCCAAACACAAACATTCACAATGAAGATGAAATTAATCGATCCGGTGGTGCGGTCCTTCAAAGTGGCCAAGGTATTTCGTGAAAACACCGACAAAATAAACGCCATCGATTTCAGTCCAAATGGAGAACATTTAATATCGTGCAGCGAAGACGATCAAATCGTCATCTATGACTGTGAAAAAGGTACACAATCGAGAACAGTGAACTCGAAAAAATACGGAGTCGACTTGATACACTTTACCCACGCCAATAACACAGCCATCCACAGTTCAACTAAAGTCGATGACACAATTCGGTATTTGAGTCTTCATGACAACAAATACCTCCGCTACTTCCCAGGCCATACGAAAAAAGTTATTTCACTGTGCATATCTCCAGTAGAAGACACATTTCTGTCTGGCTCCTTAGATAAGACACTGCGTCTGTGGGATCTGCGTTCGCCCAATTGTCAGGGTTTAATGCATCTTTCCGGTCGACCTGTAGCTGCTTACGATCCCGAGGGTCTTATATTTGCAGCTGGTGTCAATTCCGAATCAATCAAGCTTTATGATTTGCGTTCGTTCGACAAAGGACCCTTTGTGACATTTAAACTAAATCAAGAAAAAGAGTGCGACTGGACAGGACTGAAGTTCTCGCGTGACGGCAAAACAATTCTTATAAGCACTAATGGCTCTATCATCCGCCTCGTCGATGCCTTCCATGGAACACCTCTGCAGACCTTTACAGGCTATCCCAATAACAAAGGCATCCCCATCGAGGCCAGTTTCAGCCCAGATTCACAGTTTATATTCTCCGGAAGCACTGACGGTCGGGTGCATGTTTGGAATGCAGACACAGGTTATAAAATGTGCGTACTCAACGGAGATCATCCGGGTCCGGTGCAATGTGTACAATTTAACCCGAAATACATGATGTTGGCTTCGGCGTGTACCAATATGGCTTTTTGGCTTCCCACTTCGGAGGAAGGATTGTAAACGGCAAAAAAATATGTATTATTACTTTTCTAATAAAATGACAAAAACAGAAAAAAGACTTGATCTTTTTTTTTTCTAACATTTCCCATAAAAATATCAAAAGTGATTAAAAAGGGTACTTTAAAGTTCAAATAGACAAACACCTTCTCTGCCAAACGTTTCTTCTCAAATACTTTATTTTCCTATTTTTTAGAATAAACGAATAACTAAAAACCTAGATTCAAATTACATAAAGAGTTTTTTATGTGCTACTAATTTGATTTTCCTTCCATGTTCTTCCGCCTCTGAGCGTCATAGTACTCTCGAATAACCTTTAAGAGTTGCGCCAGGTTTGTTCCCATCTTTGCACTGATTCCAATCACGGGTTGATTAAGTTTTTGTTCAATTTCCTTGACATTAAATTCCGCATCGGGTTCGTCAATTTTATTGGCAACGATTATACGCGGCCGTTGACCCAACTGCTTACTGAACTGATTGATTTCATTGTCGAGAATCTCGTAATGTTTCCAGGGTTCCTCTCCGGAAGCGTCTAGAACGAACATGAGCACCGAACACCGTTCGGCGTGCTTAAGGAACTGTATACCCAGACCCTTGTTCTTGTGGGAATCGGGAATGAGACCTGGCAGATCTGCTATTGCCACTTGTTCGTAATCATCGTATTGTATCATTCCAATGTGTGGTCTCAAGGTCGTAAAGGGATATGAAGCTACCTTTGGCTTGGCTCTAGATATCGCTCTTAAGAGGGTACTCTTTCCAGCATTCGGAAACCCAATAAATCCAATATCAGCCATACTTTTCAACTCTAGTGTGTAGGTTAAGTCCTCTCCATCTGCCCCATATTCACAGATCCTCGGTGTTTGATGCAGAGCAGAGGCAAAGAACTTATTCCCCTTTCCCCCACTGCCTCCTCGGGCAGCCACAAACATAACTTTTTCCTTGTCCAGATCTCCGACAACTTTTCCATCAGCATCCCGTATGATTGTCCCAACAGGAACCTTGATGACAGTGTGTTTAGCATTCCTGCCATGACATTCATTTGTATTGCCTCGAATTCCTTCGTCGGCTTTGAGTATACTGGTGACATGGTTGTAGTTCCTCACGTCATTTGAAGCTTCGAAAATTATGTGACCACCATTTCCTCCGTCACCACCATCGGGGCCAGCTCGTTCGTTACACCACACTTGACGCAGGTTTATACATCCGTCACCACCTTTGCCACCCAATACCCGGACTTGTTTTGCATCAGTAAAATATTGAATCTAAATTGGAAACTTTGTGAAACTTGTTGTTGGTTGGACAAGAAAATTGCCTTCTTACCTCCTTTCGGTCAGATTTGGATTTTTTTGGACGTAGAGCAACTCTTTGAGAATATTTCACAGAAGTTAGCAGCTTATGTGAAATGTCAGCTGTATACAATTGTCGGTAGAGATTCTTGGAGATTATTCCAAACATCTCGATATATAATAAAGTTAGTGAAATATTTTATTTTGTTTAATAAAAAAAGCAAACTTATAAAACAATTTTAACAAACAAATTGCATGGTGTTCATATTTATGAGTGAAGTCATGCCAAATTTTAATTCAAATCAGCTGTTCATAGAAAGATCTGTTCGTTTAAGAAAAAACATAAGCTTTGCTAAATCTACAGCGGGTTGTTGTACAGAAAACGTGGTCAAGAAACGTTAAATGCATTGAGGCATTGATATACTAGATATGAACTTCAAATCGATACTAACATGGTAAACCTCATGTGGAAAATAGATCAAATTATTTATGATCTAGATCTGTCAAAACAAAATATTTTCACTGTTTTTGCATTCGATTTAGCAAAATAAATTGATTAATTTTTATTTTTAATATCAAATCTGTAGGTCTACATTTTAAAAAATCTTAAGCTTGGAATTTGACAGCAGTACTGCACCACATACCGCTTACACGAAGAAACATAAATATAATGACAAACAAAAACACAGATCCAATTGTGTTCCACTAAAAAAAATCGATTTTTGAAGGAATCTAAATTCACCCATGGGAAACACCACAATTCTCATACGAAACCCCCCTTAAAATTGATATCACCTATTTTGCTATATGCTTGTCCTCTTGTATATCTGACGGAAAAAATTATAATTCATTTTCAAACGCCATCTGTTGTTTCTTTGCTTCAAAAAGCTTTTCTTGTCGAAGAGACTTATTATAAAATCTGACAAAATAAACAAAATCTAAAAATAAAGTTCAAACGTTTCCCCATTTTACCGCTGAACCTAGCGTTGAGAAATAGATAACAGTAACGCGAAGTTGGCGCAGGTTTAGCAGGCCATATCTGGAACGTCAAATCATTAAAGATTCAAATCAAGATGAAGATCCGTAAACAATAATCATCGGCATTTTAATTTTAAGCCCACTGACATTTTATAAATATCAAGAACAACGTTGTTTCTGGCCACCTTCCTTGGGGCCAGTTCATATTTCGTCGTTAACAAACAAGAATTATACAAATACATTATATCAAATTTTATTTTTGTTGAAAAACCTATTTTAAAAATCAATTAAGAAAATCGCCACAAAGTAAAATTGTATGTAAGCAAATTATTTTGTACAAACCTACACTGGAAATATTGGTTTCGTGAATTCAAATTGGTAGCGTTTTCGTTTGACATGTGTCAAACTCAGCTGTCATTTGCCACGTTATTAGTTAAATGTTTGCCATATACGATAGTGAATCGTTTAACAAGAACAGGAATATAGATTGATATAAGCTTTGTAAATTCAAATTGGTAGCGTTTTGAGTTTGACATCTGTCAAACTCAGCTGTCATTTGCCACGTTATTAGTTAAATGTTTGCCATCTACGATAGTGAATCGTTTAACAAGAACACATCATTCAGATGGTAAAAACAAATGTGGGGATTTAAACGTAGACAATTTTCGACCATAAGGTAATGGTTATGGTTGTCAAAAATCAACCGATTTTGAACATTTTACTGATGTTGAAGGTAGGGTTAGAACAAGACTTCTAGTCAGGGGAAAGAGATTCATACACGAATTTGTATCCATAAGCGCTTAAAACATTTTCTTCTTTCTAAATAAAATTGTATTTAACCATAAAAAGGGTGCTTTTTTTTTTTTTTTAATTGACATGAAATTTACTTTTATTTGAAAGATAATTATCTGGCATTTAAATATTATTTTTGCCTGATGATCGCCACTGCTGGCTCAAATGTAGTCTTATCTGGACACAATTGTGGTCGTACATCGGTATTAACGTGGCGAATAGTGTCCTCCAAGCAGTCAATCGTTTGGGGCTTGTCGGCGTGACTTCACAAATCTCCATAGAAAATAGTGAAGTGTTAAATGGCACGATCTTGGAGGCAAAATTACGGGTCCGTAATTTGAAACCATGCAGCTACTTAAAGTTTCATTTAATTAATTCATTGTGGCATGAGCTGTGTCACATAGTACGTCGTCAATTTAAAATGGCCGTCCAATTTATAAATGAAAAAGTCAGTATTGGTAACTGTAACATTTTGGACATCATTTTTTGTATTATTATTTTATTCCACCAAGCCATAAATCGTACCAAGCAGTGTTTTACCATACACTTAAGGATTATTCACTTGGGAAAATGAGGATCATTCATCCAATATATATACGCTTTGACAGTTGAGCCTGTGGCTTCAATTCTTGAAATACCAAACCAAACTAAAAATATATTACTTGACAGCTGGCAAAATCACTGCCAGTTGGTAACTTAAAGTTGTATGCCTACCTCTAAAAAAAATCACTCAATATATTCTTACACCATTTGTATAAGCTATAGAGTGCGAAGCCTCGGATACATACGGATTAACTGTTGACAACCAACGTAAACGAATTAAGGGCAACGAACTTCAGATATGCACGTGGAATGTTAAGTCCCATAATAGACCACGTGCGGCCGAAGATTTAGCGGAGGCCCTAGATTGCAATAAAGCAGACATCACCGCCATCCAGGAAATACGATGGGATGGGCATAAAGAGATAAAAAACTGCGATATTTACTATGGTGACTGCTATCACGAAAACCAACAGCGCATATTTGGATGCGGCTTCGTCATTGGACCCAGACTTAGGCAAGAAGTCTTGGGCTATTGGTGCATCAATGAGCGCCTCATGACCATACGCATCAAGGCTAAATTCGGCAACATTAGCCTGATATGCGCGCACGCCCTCCCGGAAGAGAAAGATGACAACACCAAAGATATGTTCTTCGAGCTCTTAGACAAAACATATGAGCAGTGTCCTAGCTACGATATTAAAATTGTACTATGCGATTTTAATGCCAAGCTAGGAAGGGAAGACATCTTTGGTGGAATAATCGGGAAGAACAGCCTGCACGACAACACTTCCGACACGGATTCAGGCTCATAGATTTTGCTGGAGGGTGAAACGTCATGGTAGCCAGTACGCGTTTTTCACACCACAACATCCACAAAGGAACTTAAACTTCTCCAGATTGTAGTCAAGGTAGCACTTCGGATTTCCACACCCAAGGCAAAACAGGGAGGTGCTGGGAGAAGGTACAACGTCGAACGGCTACAATCGCTAGAGATCGCCAAATCCTTTTCCGACCGAGTTACAAGTAACCTCTCTCGAAGATCTCTGCTGCCAACACAAGGTATCGAAAACCAGCGGCAACATTGCCAAGATTCAATCAGAGAAGCCGCCTCTGATGTGCTGGGTTTCAAACAGCCACCAACAAGGAACCCCTGGTTTGATGAGGAATATCGGTAGGCAAATGCAGCCAAACAACAGATACGCAAAGCGGCGCTGCATAAAAGGACGAGAGCTGCTCATGAGCTCTATGAGCAGAAGAGGCGAGAGGAAGACCGACTTCTCAGAAGGAAAAAGAGAGGGCATGAGAAGCGTGCGGTCGAAGATGTTGAGAGGTTTAAAAATAGTAATGAAGTTCAAAAGTTTTATGAACAGGTGAAACGAAATTCACAGGTGCATAAACCTAGAACCGAAGGCTGCAAAGACGAAAGTTGAAACATCAAAGTGGAACCGCAGTCAATGCTGAGGATATGGAAGGACCACTTCTGCAGACTGTATAACGGCGACGACGAACTGAATTCCGCTGTCAGGCAGGATGATCCATTCAACATAGACTACGAAACCCAACAATCCCGTCCTCCCGACTTAGACGAAGTAAAGATTGCCATATCTAAGCTGAAGTCTAATAAAGCCGCTGGAGCGGATGGCTTGAATGCCGAGCTCTTTAAAGCAGCTGGAGATAAGTAGGTGAGAAGCATGTACCAACTTATCTGTGAGATATGGTCGGAAGAAAGCATGCCCGATGAATGGAACCTCAGTATTGTTTGCTCGATCCTGACAAAAGGAGACCCTCTAAACTGCACCAACTATAGAGGAATCAGTCTACTTAACATCGCCTATAAAATCTTCTCTGCCGTAATATGTGAACGTCTAAAGCCTATCATCAACAACCTGATAGGTTCTTATCAGTGTGGTTTTAGACCAGGAAAGTCCATAGTTGATCAAATATTCACATTACGGCAGATCCTGGAAAAAACCCAAGAACACCAAATCGACACAAACCATCTTTTGATCGATTTCAAGGCCGCATATGACAGCATATACAGGGACGAGCTGTATAGAGCCATGTCTAGTTTTGGAATCCCTGTCAAACTCTTCCGTTTGTGCAGGATGGCCATGGAGAATTCACGCTGCTCCATAGAGGTTGGAAACAACTTAACAGAACCTTTCGATGTCAAAAAAGGTTTTAGACAAGGTGATGCGCTGTCATGTGATTTTTTTACCATCGTGCTTGAAAGAATAGTGCAAAACTCACACGTCAACACTAGAGGAACTATCTTTCAAAAGTCTGTCAAATTACTGGCATATGCTGATGACATTGACATATTCGGAAGAACTCAGCGTGATGTCAATGGGGCTTTTGTGAGTATTGAGGCAGAGGCGGCAAAAATGGGTTTAACGGTTAATGAGGGCAAAACAAAGTACATGCTGTCGTCAAGTAAGGGCCTAAAACACCGGCGTTTTGGTCAAAATGTCACCATCGACAGACGTAACTTTGAGGTAGTCAAGGACTTCACCTACCTAGGCTCCGCTGTAAGCGCAGAAAAAACACCAGTGCTGAGATCAAACGCAGAATAACTCTTGCTAACCGCTGTTTCTTTGGACTAAAACAGCAATTGAGTGGGAAATCCTCTCTCGAGGGACCAAAGTGTTGCTATGTAAGACCCTTATCATTCCCGTCCTGATATACGGTGCAGAAGCATGGACTATAAAAGTGGGTGAAAGCACCTTAGGTCGCTTCGGGAGAAAAGTTCGACGTGCTGTACAGCGACGTAGACTTAGCCAGAAGGGTAAAAGTCCAACAACGAAGATGGCTGGGTCACTTAAAGCGCATGGAAACCAATGCTCCGGCCCAGGAAAGTCTTCGAATCCACACCCACAGGACAGCGCAGTAGAGGAAGACCACGGATCAGGTGGTGCGCACAAGTGGAAGGTGACCTCACCCAACTTGTAGCGGGAAACTGGAGACATCTAGCTAGGGACCGAGCCGGCGGCGCAATTGGGCCGTACTTTTTTGAAAGCGACGTTAAAGAGGCTGTCACCGTCAACAGCGCTACGTAACGATGATAACTAAATTCCTATGGAACAAATTAAACCATATGGACCTATAGACGACATGTGGTTCCAACAAGATGGCACTACGTCCTACACAGCAAACGCCACGCCATCTACACACAACATCCACCTACCCTTTTTGAAAAGACCTATATTTAAAATCACCTTAAGACATATTTTAAATTTTTCATTATTAGCTCTTTTATTGGGTAATGTAACCTTACCATTCACTTATTGCTATTTACATTTTATCAAAATTAATTTTAAATAAATCTTAAGTTTAAATTATGAAACTAATATTTACAATTTTATTAAATAAATTCCTTCGCAAGTTGTGCTATTTCAGCTGGAGAATTTCCCGGAAGTTCATTAGGATCAATGTAAACAGTACCTGATTTCCCTCTTGCATATGGTGGAAGCCCGTTTGTTTGTAAGTAATAATCACCACTAATGCTATAAGAATCAAAGAGACAATAAAAAACAGTTATGTATTTGGTCAAAAAATATTTTTGGCTTACTTTATTGGACAATCATGCCCCATGACAACTTTTAAATCGGAATCCTCATTGATCTTTCCAGATTTAAAGTCGTTCCAATTTTTTGTCTTTACAGCCTCAAACTGTTCGTTATATTTTCCAGCAACACTTTCTGCCCAAAAATACCACGATCTTCGATGACTTGAGAGATCTGGTTGAAAATGACATAGATTAATTTTAAGTAAAATAAAATAGCTTCTCATTTTCATGTATACTTTACCGTTGTCTGTGAGCATCTTGTAATTTCTCTTAGGGCAACCAGGCTGAAGAGTTTTCCCACTATTTGGCCAAAAATCGGCGGTTCCAGTACTAATTGGAGCTCCATAAATCCATGCATCTGTATGAATGACATCAACAAAATCTGCATCTTTTTTATTAAGATGCGCTGTGATACAAGTATAAAATGGTGGAAAAGCAGGATCAAGAGCTGTAATTCTGAGGACATACAAACATATGTAAAAGCCTTGAAAGGAAACGTACATAAAGCCTTATAGTCTTTATTTACTTACCTCCTTAACCGTTTTGTCTTTTTCGACCGTCGATAGACCTCCCTACCAACAATTCCAGACATTTGTCCACCTAACGAATGTCCAATTAGATGGAAACTGCTAATGTCTAAGCCTTGATCGAACATATCAATAAGCTTCTTTGCTAGAACTGGACCTAATTGTTTTGCATTTACAACAGCATCAAGCATATAATTTCCATCAGCCAATTCACCCCAATCCAAAACGATAAGATTCACATCTTTTCGCTGTAGATATGCTTCGACGATAACTTTTATGCTTTCAACTGTTAGGTTTTCTAGATAACCATGAACATAGAGGACGGTCTTCTTGGTTTTGTCGAACTTTTCGTGTTTGAGTAAACTAATACCGTCATCTAGTTCAAATGTTGCTGAATCTGTAAAATTTGGTCTGTAAATGATAAACAATATTTGTTAAAAGTTATATTTACAAAAGATATAATAAAAAACTTACCCATAGAAGAATACAAATTTGGCTTGAGTTAGATCAGCATGCGCCTTAACCATTCCAAGAAATAATCCTTAAAGAAAAATGTATTTTAATTCATGTTCCTTAACATTTTGTCTTAAATATACAACTTTAGGGTACTTACTTGATTTTATTTTAATACTCTTCATGTTGGATTTTTAAAAAGTCCAAAAGGCATATGAAAAATACTGAAAATAAAAGAAGAAGCTAGAATTTTTTAAAAGGAAATTTATAATGTTTTGAGAAAATTTAATTATATATTTTTCATATTTTAATACGATTTAAAGTCTTAAAAACCTTTAATAGGATCCCTCATATTTTTTTTCTGAGTAAAACAGAAAGTCTATAAAATTGAGGTATCGAAAAGTAATGAGACGCTTAAAGTTTCCAAAAACTGCAATACGACTTTGTGACTTATTCAAACTATTTGTACTCTCAATTCACTTCGAACACTGATTGTGAGTGTTATCTTAAAATGATTCCTAATATGTTTTGGAGATGCGTTAAGAGTAAACTTAAATTTGACTGATATCTAGCTAGTACGACCTTTCAAAGTTCTTCAAAATGGACTTTGAACATGTTCGCAGATTATTTTAAGACTGTCTTTGAAGATTTTTCGTCTGTAAGCAAGTCTTCTCTTATTTTTTCTAACAAAAGATTATAGTCATCTTATATCAATCAATTTTTTGATATAGGTTTCAACATTTTAAAGCTAAATTTGTTTTAGTTCTGGGCCTAAAGGAATACCATATTTATACTGAAAAAACGTGTACCTTATGTTTCTTATACATTGATTCTTCTGTTCAACGAGTATCTGAAATTTGTTTAGTTCCCAGATCTTTGGAAAGACTGATACCTGATTCAAGTCCATAAAAAAGGTTCTAACATTTAGTCAGGAATCATAAGGTCCTATAGTGGAATTGTCTGCTATTCCGAAGTTGCATGGATCCATTTATGTTTCTTTCGTTTTGTTTTGTTTTATGTGAAAATCAAAATGGATTAGTAAATACAAATCTACAAGTACTTATTCATAAGAATACTCTTCTTTTTGTTTGGAAGCATTTGAAAAACAGGTCGATTACATCTTTACAGACTTTAGCAAAGCATTTGACAAATTAAGTCATACAATTCTTCTTAATAAATTAGTTCAAATTGGATTGCACGACCGTTTCTTTAAGTCGATTTTGTCATATTTTCCATATATATTCAGGAGTAACCCTCTATGTCAAGTCAAGTTAAAGTCAATTCTGGTGTACCTCAAGGGAGGGTCCTTGGTCCATTGGTCCATTGCTGTTTATTTTATTTATTAACGATTTGCCTTTTATTTTCAATAACTTTACATCGCTAATCTATGCAGATGATGTTAAAATGTTCCAAGTTATTAACTCCAACAAGGATTGTAAAGAGCTACAAGAAGGCATCAAATTTAGGAATGGTGCAATAAAAACCATTCTATTCTAAATATTGACAAGTGTAAGACAATATGGTTACATACATTTTGAATTCCACTTACTTACTTACTTACTTAAGGTGGCGCTACAGTCCGGGGCGGACCTGGGCCTCAACCAACAAGCGTCTCCAGCCAGCTCGGTCCCTAGCTAGCTGTCTCCAGTATCGCACGCCAAGTTGGTTGAGGTCCTCTCCCACCTGGGTGCGCCACCTGAGTCGCGGTCTTCCTCTACTGCGCCGTCCCTCGGGATTGGATTCGAGAACCTTCCGGGCTGGAGCGTTGATGTCCATCCGCTCTACATGACCTAGCCATCTAAGCCGTTGGACTTTAATTCTGCTAACTAGGTCGTTATATCTTCTCCTCCATTCTCCATCTATGCGTACGTGACCAAAAATCACCCGAAGAATTTTTATCTCGAAGCATCCTAAGACGCTCTCATCTTTCTTTGACAGGGTCCAGGCCTCAGCGCCATAAATGAGAACCGGGATGATGAGTGTCTTATAGATGGTGATTTTACATGCTCGAGAGAGGACTTTACTTCTCAATTGCCTTCTAATTCCAAAGAAGCAGCGATTTGCAAGAGTTATTCTTCGTTTGATTTCAGCGCTGGTGTCGTTGTCTGTGTTAATAGCGGTGCCTAGGTAGACAAAGTCCTTAACTACCTCAAAGTTATAGCTGTCCATGGTGACGTTTTGTCCAAGACGTTGTTGTTCAGTGTCCTTTTTTGATGACAGCATATACTTGGTCTTGCCCTCCTTGACCACTAAACTTCTTCGCTTCCGTCGCAATGCTCACAAACGCTCCACTGACATCACGCTTTGATCTTCCAATTATGTCAATATCATCTGCGTATCCAAATAATTGGATGGATCTTTGGAAGATTGTGCCTCTAGTGTTGACGGTTGAGTTTTGCACAATTCTTTCCAGAACAATGTTGAAGAAGTCGCATGACAGTGCATCGCCTTGTCTAAAACATTTTTTGACATGAAATGCATCGGTGAGATCTTTTCCGACCTTGATAGAGCAGCGTGCATTCTCCATCGTCATTCTGCACAAACGGATAAGCTTGACAGGGATGCCAAAACTAGACATTGTTTGGTAGAGCTCTTCCCTATAGATGCTGTCATACGTGGCTTTAAAATCGATAAAGAGATGGTGGGTATCGATTTGAAGCTCCTGGGTTTTTACCAAGATCTGCCGTAGTGTGAATATTTGGTCGATAGTGGTCTTTCCTGATCTGAAGCTACACTGATAAGGACCAATCAGAGGGTCTCCTTTCTTATGTATTGGGCACACTATGCTGAGATTCCACTCATCGCGCATGCTTTCTTCCGACCATATTTTGCAGATGAGTTGGTGCATGCTCCTTACCAAGTCATCGCCTGCTGCTTTGAATAGTTCGGCAGCGATGCCGTCAGCTCCAGCAGCTTTGTTTGACTTAAGTTTAGATATAGCTATCTTCACTTCGTCAAGGTCGGGTAGGCGGAATTGTTGATCTGCGTCGCCGAGGTTGAGTGGTTCTATCTCCCTTACAGCGGAATTCGGTTCGTCATCGCCGTTATATAATTTGGAGAAGTGATCTTTCCATATTCTCAGCATTGACTGTAGTTCTACTACGATGTTCTTCTGATCGTCTTTACAGGCTTCCGTTCGTGGCTGGTACTCTTGGGAGTTTTTTTTACCCTTTGGTAAAATTTACGAACCTCATTCCTGTTGTGACATCCCTCTATCTCCTCGATCGCGCGCTTCTCATGCTTTTTTTTTTTCATCTAAGAAGCCGGTGTTCCTCTCTCCTCTTCTGCTCGTAGAGCTCGCGAGCAGCTCTAGTCTTTTTGTGCAGCGTCGTTTTGTATGCCTCTTGTTTCGCTGCGTGCGCTTGCCGGCATTCGTCGTCAAACCAGGGTTTTCGCTGTGGTGGCCGTGTGAAACCTAGCACTTCAGAGGCGTCATCTCTGATGGCTGCAAGGCAATGTTGCCACTGGTTTTCAATGCTTAATGCAGGAAACATAGGACTCCATAAGAAGATATTAGAGACTCGATCGGAAAAGGACATGGCAGTCTCAGTACTTCATTGTTTTGGCTTGGATCGGGAAATCCGTACCTTGGCTACAACGAGATAGTGGTCTGATCAATGTTGGCTTCTCGGAATGTTCGGATATCCTGGATACTGGAAAAGTGTCGTGCGTCGATCTCAATGTGGTCAATCTGGTTGACGGTTGATTGATCAGGAGATTTCCATGTCCCCTTGTGGATATTAAGATGCGTGAACTGCGTACTAGCAGCGAAATCGACCAGCCTGAATCCGTTGTCGGAGGTGGTGTCGTGCAGGCTGTATCTCCCGATTATCCCACCAAAGATGTCTTCTCTTCCTAGCTTGGCATTAAAATCTCCTAAGACAATTTTAATGTCATAGCTAGGGCACTGCTGCGCGCATATTAGGCTTATGTTGGCGAATTTAGCCTTGATGCGGATTGTCGAGATGCGCTCCCTCACACTGTTGAAACTCAAAACTTTTTGCCTGAGTCTAGTTCCAACAAGAAACCCAAACCCAAATAGACGTAGTCTTTGTTCTCGGTAGCAGTTGCCGTAGTAAACATCGCAGTCTTTTAGTTCGCGTTTGACCGGCCCATCCCATCGCACTTTTTCGATGGCGGTAATATCTGCCTTGCAGCAGTTTAGGGCTTCCGCTAATTGTTCGGGTGCACGTGGTCTGTTAAGGGACCTAACATTCCACGCACAAATTCGAAGTTCGTTGTCCTTATTTCGTTTGCGTGGGTTGCCAACGGTGAATCCGTCCGTATCCGAGGCTTGTGGTGCTTCGAAACTAAAGGTATTTTTTACGTGGCCAGGAAGTCACTCCGACGGCACAACCCCCAATCTGGAGGGCCAGATCCTTAGTATAACTCCAAGGAAGGGGAGCTGGATAAACCGCTCCTTACAGGCCTGGGTTCCGAATATGCCGAACAAGCCCTATAAGGTGTTCACTAAGTAGTTCAACCTTACTGGAACTGTAGACGCCACCGTTGATTCCATCTCTAGAAAATCCTCCGCTGCCAACTGGATAAGGAGAGGTGCTTAGTGGAAACACCTCTCCCCCCTCTCTCTCATTTGCTGCCACCAACAACTTTCCACTGGGGTTGGAACCCAATCTCCAGTTGAGGTACTAGGCACCCGATGTTCACCGCGGGGAGGTGAGAGTATTAGTTGATAGACAGGCGCTTGTGTCCTCTTGAATGCGCATGTCTACCATTTGAATTCCACTAGACTCGAAATTTACGTTTACAAAACACTTGGTTTCGTCAAAAGATTTTCCCGTGAGTTCTGGGATCTATACGTTATTATAATTCTGTATGTTTTTTTTTGTCAGGGCAATTTTTAAGACGCTTACGTTTAATTGAGGCTATACTATCTCGTTCATATTGAGAGAATAGAAAGTATTCAACGTAGGTTTTTATGATTTTTTCTTATTTTATTCCTTAAGGCTTTAATTACGTCCATACACTTTAAGGCTTCCCTAATAAATCTTCTATTTCTTTTTGGGCGCAGAGTCATAGACCAGAGATACATACAAAAAATCATGAAAAATTATCAGCTAAATTTACGGTCATCTCTGACAATTCTACACTCGAAGCAAACAAGCCTTGAAATCAAGTTTTACTTCATTTTACAGCTGTTAACAAGTCAAGGTTGTCCATATTTATTGCTATCACAATTTCGCTACATTAAATGAGTTTTTTTCAAATTGAATCATCACTGAAACTACTGTGGCGTAACACATTGATTTTGAAAAATCGTATCTGCATGATGTATATGAAGAAATCTGTTTCACTAGAGTTCAAAGACCGTTTAATTTGCAAATTGAGGAATGACTAATGTTGATCATACGTTTTCATATCTTTATTTTAAACCGAAGGTGCACTTGAACTTGTTATTTCGAAGGCACCAAGAGGGTAATATAGATTTTGAGATAAGATTAGTATATGAAGTATATTTACTATCAAAAGAACAACCACGAATGAAATGGAATAGAAAGTCATCACCATAAACGAAGTTGTTTTAAAATACATAACACATTCTTAAAGTAAGTAGGCACAAAATACAAAACATTTCTGTATGAGTGTTATCAATTTAATTATTAAAATATTCACTGATTATATTAATTATCCATTAATCTGCATAAATCAGTAGCCAAAAAATGTGTTAAAATATGCATGTTTGTTATCTTAAGCTCTGGCAAGGTAGGATCTAGACTTTAAATTAGGAAGGGGTCATACTCTTTACATAAAAAAAGAGTTTTTAGGCACCGCTTAAAAATGTTCTGTAAAGGGCGCTGACAAAATTAAAATAACATCATGTGTATCTTAACCTTGCATTTACATATTTTAAGGACTAATGTGACCAGGCCAGAATGTATTCTGATCTTGTTGTCATTACCCGTGTTTTTATGAAAAATCTATCCATAGTATAGTAGGATTTTACACGAATAACAAAAACAATATCCATAGTATGAATCACACCGATAAAACTTAGATTAGAATCTTACTATGGATGGGTTTTTGACATTTATACGAGTCTCGAATAGATCTTCCGTGATTTCGTTCTCAAATGTTGTTACGATTGATTGATTGCATTTGTATCTCGATGGCTGTGTTCGTTGAGTAGTTGTGCATTTGGAATTATGTGTGTTTTCCATTGGAGAAAAAATCAATCTGTTACTGTTGATATTATTTAGTTTTGTTAGTGAAAATGGATTAACTGGGATAATTAAGATAATTAAATTTTTCTATGTTACCACCAAAGGTTTATCTCAGTTAAGAATAAATCTTCATTATGTTTTCACCGCACAAGAAGATTTAAAAATGATTACGTTTGACAGCACTTTCTAAAATGCAAATTGTGTTTCGATGTTTCTTATGAAGTCCAAGTGAGATACTTTGATTCGTGTTAAACAACGAAAAACGGAATAGTTCAGCACCGTATAAGAATATTTTACCTACTCCATACGCAATTTTTTTTTACTTTGATTAAACCAAAACTATATTTTTTGAACACAAACGTGTAAATAAACAGACCATGACGCATTATATGTAAAACCAACTCCTCCACAAATGTTTTTCTTCGCAAATTTTGACTCGACTCCGATCCCCGACCAGAATCGAGGCGAATCAAAGCTCATTTCAACTCGATTCAGGTATATTAGGAATTGAGGCAAGCTTCAAGATCGTTTCAACACCAAATGTTAATGTTATAGTCTACGAACAAGCCCCCTGCTTGAAGCAATTGGTAAAATAACTTTTTTTAATAGAATCTCAATTTCCAGATGTTTTTTTAACATTTTTTTTTTGAAAATTGTCCGTTTTATTAGTTTTAGTTAGTTTTTTTTTGTGTATTTTTATTATTATTTTGACAGATTTTCTTGCAGTTGTACCAATTTTTAATTACAAAAATCTGGCTACTGCTGATCGTATTGTCGGCAATTTCTCTCTATACTGTATATACAAATACCAAAAAACGCAGTTACTTTAATAAATGAGAAAAATGCTAAAAAAATATGAAAAGCCAGAAAATGAAAAGGTTTGTCAGAAAAATTTGATCTTTTTTCCTAGGAAATTAAAACAGAATCTAGAACGAACAATTTTCTGGCGTATTATCTTCTGACGTAATTCCCGAGAGTTTATTTTTAATATCATTTTCATTCTGCTTAGATTGAAAATGATGCTAGAAAACAAATTCGCAAAAAGTTAAATTAAAAACAAAACTTAAACATCAAGAAAGAAATTTATTTATATCTTAAATTTAATTAAATAATTTAAAATAATAATTTGTAGAGAAACTAAAATGTGGCATTTAAAAAAATTACAAGTGGCAGAATCTCTTCTCACTTTAATTTTCAAGACATTCAAACATTTTATATTAAATTATTAAAATAGATATGAAACGTTTATGACATTTTTCAATTAGTCATTAGTTCAATAAAAGTGTTACTTATTATTATCAGAAAACAAAATAATTGAAATCAGTTCATTTGTTCTTGAGAAAATTTAAAAACGAAAGAAGAGGCTGGGATGCGACCCACGCTGATAACTTCCCATCCCGTCTGTCGATTTGTCTTGCTTAAAAGTTTGTCTATATGTACTCGTATCAATTTTTACCAAATTTGCGTTCTATTTTTTGTAGATTTTATTTTTTATGAAAAAACTGACTGTTGGATTTTATATAAATAATTTATATAATACTGAATATCGAAAACAATATTTTCTGTGAAATAAAATAAGTTTTGAGTAGGAAGTAAATTTTTACCAAGTTTTAGTATTGTTTTTTTTTTTAGAGTTTTATTTTTTGTAAAAAAACCTGTCAATTCGATTTTTTTCAAAATTGTATCGAATGTTGAAAACAATATTTCTTATAAGATATAATTAGTTTGAAGCCAATATTTCAAATATCTGAAAAGATATTTGAGTCGAAAATCAATTTTTACCAACTTTTGTTAAATTTTTTTTAGGTTTTTAATTTTTTGTACAAAAACTGTCAATTCGATTTTTTTCAAAATTATACTGAATGTTAACAACAATAGTTTTTGAAAGATAAAAGTAGTTTAAGGCCAATATCTACCATTTTTGAAAACATATTTGAGTCGAAAATCAATTTTTAACAACTTTTATACATTTTATTTTAGGTTTTTCTTTTTTGTAAAAAAAAACTGTCTATTCGATTTTTTTCAAAATTTGTCCTAATGTTGAAAACAATATTTTTTATAAGTAAAAACTAGTAAGAAGCTATTATCTCAAATTTTTGAAAAGATATTTGAATCGATATTCAATTTTTACCAACTTTTGTTAATTTTTTTTTCGGTTTTTAATTCTTTGTAAAAAAACTGTCAATTGGATTTTTTCAATATTTTACTGAATGTTGACAACAATATTTTTTGAAAGATAAAAGTAAATTAATTTTTTTTTTTGACCGATATTCAATTTTTATCAACTTTGAGTAATATTTTTTTTTAGATTTTTATTTTTTATAAAAAAAACTGTCAATTCGATTTTTCAAAAATTTTATCAGATGTCAAAAACATTATTTGTCGTTGCACAAAATTCTTTTGGAAATGAAATCATACTTTAGTCGTAAAATTTGGAGGGTGACACATTTTTTTTCAGTTTGTTTGATTTATAAAAAAAAGGTAATTGGATATTTAAAAAAAATATACTTCTTTGATATCACGTTAGAATATATTATATAAAATTTATATAATTTGTAAGATATTTAGGGTTAAGCAAAATGTTCACCTTTTTTCAAATTGCTTTGGTAAAAAAACCACTCACGCAATTTTCTTAAGAGCCCTTTATGCATCTTTCTGCCTTATTATCTGTTTAACAACATTTTTTTGAAGTCAATACCTCAACTGGTTCTTGAGCTATGGACGACAAAAAAACCGTCGCGAACGTACGGACGTACGGACGTACGTTCACACGCACACATAGACATCTTTTTAAAAAATCTTTTATTTCGAATCTAGGGACCTTGAAACGTCGAGAAATGTCAAAATTTTCAATTTGACAAATCGGACCCATTACAGTAACTTCCTATGGGAAGTTAATAACGGAAGGGTATCCCCATTCTAGAGCAATCGAAAAATACTCGTTTTTTATTTAAAGAAGCCAAGTTAAAGTTTTGTAGTAAGTTTAGTAAACATCTCTTGATTTTTGTTTTTTAAGAAAAATTGAATTTTCGGTTTTTGGCCAACAAATTTATATGTGGACTACTGTTATGTTTAGCCTTTAAAAACACGAAAAAAACGTCTATTGCAAAACCAGCTTAAAACCTTAATTTCAAAGTTTGAATTCAATTAACCCAATGCTTTGGGCTGTAGGAGCTGGGACAGACAGACGAACGGAATTAGGAGACCCACTTTTTTCGACTTCTTTAACATCGTAATGTCATGTTTGACCAAAACCTCGAGTTCAAATTTTTTACGAATGCAAATCTTGCCATAAAGTTCCTACATGTCGCAAGTAAAAATAAGATGAAATTGAAGACGAGTTTCAGGAACTATAGTTTGTGCTAAGAAAATGAAAAAGAGGCTAGGACTCGACCCACACTGATAACTCACATATCCTGTCTGTCGATTTGTCTTGCTTAAAACTTTAACAACATTTTTATTACAATATTTTATGTGAGATAAATAATTTGATGTCAATATCTTTTTTTGTTCTCCTAATGCTTGAATCTTTTTGGAAGTTTTCGTGTTTTATTAAAAAAGGTGTTGGAAAAATTTGTCTAAGAAATTTATTTAAAATTACCAACAATATTTTACCAATTTAATAAGCATTTCTTGAAAGTTTTTAATTCTTATATAAACAAATGAAGATTAAATTTTTCCCTGCAAATTTTGCACAAAATGAAATCATTTTTTAAAGGCAATACTTTAATTTATTCACCCAACGTTGTGAATCGAACATAGATTTTTACCAATTTTGCGTACTATTTTTTGTAGATTTAAATTTGTATGAACAAATTTTACCAGATGTCGAAAACAATATTTTCTACAAGTTGAAATTACTTTGAAGCTAATACCTTAAATTTTTGAAAAGATATTTGATTAAAAAATCAATTTTTATCAAGTTTTAGGAATGTTTTGTAATATGTTTTAATTTTGTGTAAAAAAACTTTTAATTAGATTTTTCTCAAAATTTTCAAATACGTTATTTTTTGTTTGATGATTCTAGGTACCTTTAAAAGTCGAGAAATGTCAAAATGTTCAATTCGAAAAGTCGGACCGATTGCAATAACTTCCTATGGAAATTTAATAAGTAATGAAAAGAAAATATTGGGCTAGTAGAATGTAGTTTGTAAATACCCTACACTTGGCGGTTTTAACTTATTTTTAAGTACAAATATTAGAGTACTGATTTTCAATTTCCAGCCACGGTATCCTGGTACTTGAATATTTACAGCTCCAGCTAATGTCATTGGGTCGAATTAATAATGTTTTATTTTAAACTAACTTTAACAACCGGACTATTTTTGTCGATGGTAAGTGCAGGTGTGCTGAACCGCTTACTTCCATCGATTCAACATTTTGCAACAAACTTGTAATTTATTTCGTATGATTTGTGTCCACTTACAAAACAAAAATTATTGCAGAATCTGGTTTTGCTGAATTATTCAAATTTATTTGCTAAACAAATTAAATTGGGTCGCTTTATGAACATGTATATATTTAATAAAAAGTTAAAGGTAATTAATTTAGAATGAAATGTTAAGAGAGAAGAGGCTTACCCCAGGAAGTTTAACTTGTTTTTCGACAAGTATTAATACTCAAATATATTCCATGGTAGTGCATAAGTACACTTTAAATGATTTATTTTTGTATTGACAATTGTAAGCAATAAAGTTTAACATTACACAATCGTGTATTTATGTGTTGCTTTCAATAAGTTGTAAAGTGAATGCATTCAAACTGAAACAAGTGATAATTTATAGATTCTATGAATAAGATAAGATTATTTACTGAATGAATTAACAAGACTGTCTGGAATTCCTAATGACCATTAAAAAGAAATTTTAAAAACAAATTAAATCAGTAGGTACTAAAATACTGTCTGGTTTTTAATTATTTACACTGGTCGACAAAATTACGCTTTTTTTCTATTGCACAAACAAAATAATACTTTTTTTAAAGGGTTAAGATGTCCTTAATTCAATTCTCGCCTTTAAATTTGTCTATCACATCAGGTTCTTAAAATATAACCCTTTAAAAATGGTAAACACAACCAAAAACGGATATTTTAAGCTTTATTTAAAACTCAAAATATGTCTTAACAATAAATTGTATGATGATTATGAAAAGCACGAATCTTTTTCTTTTAGATACAATTTAAAACATTTTAATACGTTGTTTATTTTCTGGAAATTCTTATGAAGTTTCGAGAAAAATTTGAATTTGATATTTTATTAGTTTTGGAAAATAAATTTTTGACTCAATTTTTAGTGCAAATTTTGAATCCAAACTTTATTTTTGTATATACATACTTCAAAAACTTGATATAACAGAATTTTTTAGACAACAGATTCGTCACAAGATCTTAACTTACTTTAGAAAAGTTTTGCCTTTTTTTTTTATTAAAAACCATTTAATTAAATAGGGTTTATTGCTTCTTTTCCATTATTGTAAGACAGGTAGAATCTAACAACTTTTGACAAATGTTTTCTAATATTATACAAAAAAAAAATATAAATATTTCAACTGAATATTGAAAAAAAGGATTATAGATTTAAGAAAACTATTACAGATTTTATTTAAAAAAAGCCTCTTCATAAATTTAGATAGCCTAAAAAAGGCATATATACTTTCCATAGGAAGTTATTGTAATGGGTCCGATTTGTCAAATTGAAATTTTTTACATTTCTCGACCTTTCAAGGTCCCTAGAGTCGAAATAAAAGATTTTTAGAAAGATGTTTGTGCGTGCGAAAAAAAATGTATCACCTCGAAAATTTTACAAATACAAAATAATTTTATCTCCAAACAATTTTGTGCCACGAAAAATTAAGTTTTTAATATCTGGTTAAATTTTGAGAAAAATAAAATTGACAGTTTTTTACAAAAAATAAAAACTTAAAAGAAAATTTAACAAAAGTTGGTAAAAATTGATTTTCGACTCAAATATCTTTTCAACTTATTTCACCTTATAAGAAATATTGTTTTCAACATTGGGAGAAATTTTGAGAAAAATCGAATTGACAGATTTTTTTACAAAAAGAAAATTTAACAAAGGTTGAAAAAAAAATAATTTTTCGTTTTAAATATCTTTTCAAAACTTTAAGATTATGGCTTTCAACTAATTTTATTTTATAAAAATATGGTTTTCAATATTCGGAAAAAATTTGAGAAATATTTAATTGACAGATTTTTCACAAAAAATAAAAAGAGGCTGTACTGCGACCCACACTGATAACTTCCCATCCCGTGTGTCGATTTGTCTTGCTTAAAAGTTTGTCTATATGTGCTCGTATCAATTTTTACCAAACTTGCGTACTATTTTTTGTAGATTTTATTTTTTATGAAAAAACGGACTGTTGGATTTTTATATAAAAATTACTGAATATCGAAAACAATATTTTCTGTGAAATAAAATAAGTTTGAAGCCAATATTTTTAATTTTTGAAAAGCTATTTGAGCCGAAAGTAAATTTTTATCAAGTTTTAGTATTGTTTTTTTTGTAAGAAAACTGTCAATTCGAATTTTTTAAAAATTTTACCAATTGTTGAAAATAATATTTCTTTTAAGAAAAAATTAGTTAGAAGCTATTATCTCAAAGTTTTTAAAAGATATTTGAGTCGAAAATCATTTTTTACCAACTTTTGTTAATTTTTTTTCGGTTTTTAATTTTTTGTAAGAAAACTGTCAATTCGATTTTTTTCAAACTTTAATTAAATGTTGACAACAAGATTTTTTAAAAGATAAAAGTAAATTAAAGTCAATATCTCAAAGTTTTGAAAAGATATTTGAGTCGAAAATCTATTTTTACCAACTTTTGCACATTTTTTCTTAGTTTTTTATTTTTTTGTAAGAAAATTGTCAATTCGATTTTTCTCAACATTTTTTAAAATATTAAAAACAATATTTCTTATAAGATAAAATAAACTTGAAGCCTAAATTTCAAGTTTTTGAAAAGATATTTGAATCGATATTCAATTTTTACGAACTTTGAGTAATGTTTTTTTAAGGTTTTTATTTTTTATAAAAAAAATTGTCAATTCGATTTTTCTCAAAATTTTATCAGATGTCAAAAACATTATCTTTCGTTGCAAAAAATTGTTTTAGAGATGAAATCATATTTCAGTCGTAAAATTTTGGAGGTGACACATTTTTTTTTTCAGTTTTATTGATTTATAAAAAAAAAACCGTTATATTGATTTTTTTTTAAAAAATATACCTGTTTGGTATCACGTTACAATTTATTATATAAAATTTATTTCAAGTCTCTAGCGTTTTGGGTTCGTAAGATATTTAGGGTTAACCAAAATATTCACCTTTTTTTTCAAACTGCTATGGTTAAAAAAAACCACCCACGAAATTTTCTTGAGAGCCCTTTCTGCATCTTTCTGCTTTATTATCTGTATAACAAAATTTATTTGAAGTCGATATCTCTTCTGGTTCTTGAGCTATGGAGGACGAAAAAAACGTCGCGAACGTAGGGACGCACAAACGTACACACACACGCACGCACAGACATCTTTCTAAAAATCTTTTATTTCTACTCTAGGAACCTTGAAACGTCGAGAAATGGCAACATTTTCAATTTGACAAATCGGACTTCCTATGGGAAGTTAAAAATTAACAAAAGTTCGTAAAAATTGATTTTCGACACAAATATCTTTTTAAAAATTTGGGATTATGGTTTTAACTAATTTTAACTTATACAAAATATTGTTTTCAACATTCGCAACAATTTTGAGAATAATCGAATTGACAGTTTTCTTAAAAAAAATTAAAATATAAAAAATCTTGGTCAAAATTTACTTTCGACTTAAATAGCTTTTTAAAACGTTAAAATATTGTTTAAATTTTTTCTAATTTCACAGAAAATATTGTATTCGATATTCAGAATTGTTTTTTATAAAAATCCAACAGTCCGTTTTTTATAAAAATGGTAAACACAAACCAAAGACTGTGATTTTAATCCTTATTTAAAACTCAAAATATATCTTAACAAAAAATTTTAAAAAGTACAAATCTTGCACTTTAAGATACAATTTATAGCATTTTAGTACCTTGCATAATTTCCAGAAATTCTTATTAGTTATGAGTCTTTATTTGAATTCATATGAAGTTTTTAGCTTGTATTTGATATTTTATTAGTTTTGGAAAATACATTTTGGACTTAATTTTAAGTGCTGATTTTGAATCCAAACTCTAATTTTTGTATATATTTCAAAAACTTAATATAACAGAATTGTGTAGACAACAGATTCGTCATAAGATCCAAACTTACTTTCAAACAATTTTGCCTTTTTATTTTTATTAAAAACTATTTTTAGATTTTTGTAAGACTGGTAAAATCTAACAACTTTTGAAAAAATATAAATATTTTAACTGAGTATTGAAGAAGATTATAGATTTGGAAAACCATCACAGATAAAAAAAAGCTGCTTCATAAATTAAGACAGACTCAAAAAGCCTTATATACTTGTTTTTTTTTTTTCATTTTAAAAAGTGATATCTCAAAACTTGACGTGGTACATTAGTTTTGAAGTCGGATTTGAATTAGCGCCATAAAAAACCATTGGAAAAGTGCAATTTTAATGCCAGTAAGAAAACCTTTACGACAAGTATCGTTAAAAAAGATATTTAACATACAAATATTGGCTTAAGATAAATATGTAAATACAATTTTAAACTCAAAAACTTAACCATAGGCACAATTTAAACAAAAATATACACGAAAATTATATAAATAATTATTGTTCAAACAAACAATGCAAACACAATGCAAATATTATTCACCGAATACAAATTTGTGTAAAGCTTTAAATATACAAAAAGTAACAAAAAATGTTAAATATATTTAAATACAATTTCTTGTTGTTTGCTTTTATCTGTGATGATAAGAAATTTTATGATAACATCTTAACCTTTATTTAAACCAAATGTAATTATCTGACAAACAAAATAAACAAATAAATCATTTGGTAAAAGATGATGTGCGCTTCTTGTGTACTTTGGAATTAAAGAATGCTGCATCTCGAAGAGGCGTATCAACTAAACATAGAATGTGGCCCCTTGAAAAGATCATAAGTTCTTATCATTTTACTATTTCAACAGACAAGATTGCATAGTGAGAGTTGTACAAAAAAGCGACTAGACAAGAGTTTAAAAGACATAGGGTGTCCCGAAAAACTTTTGAATTTATCATCTTTAATTTCTTTAATCGATTGTGACCCTTAATTGTGTCAAACATAAATCATAAATCATAACACCTTCTACAAAAATGGTGATTCTGCCACAGCCACATTATAGCGATTTAAGAGAAAACTATGGTTTACATAATCGTCCAACTACGCCAGCAATTGTGAAGAAATTTGAAGAGACTGGATTGGTTACAGATATTGTTAGGACTGTGCGTCATCGCTTCGTCCGTACCGCTGAAAATGTCGCTGCTGTAAGTGAAAGTGTTACCGAAAAACCTCATGAATTAGAACTGTTTTACGGCACATTATGGCGTATTTTGTATTTGGATCTACCCTTTATTAATATAAAGTCCAGCTCACACAACAACTGAAGCCAGCTGCCCATTCACAACGTCGTTGTAGATACGTCGAAACAGGCGAAACACCATTTTCAAAGAGTTAGAATCGATGGAATATTTAGCGATGTTCAGGAGCTTACTACCGGTGTTCCTCAAGGATCTGTACTAGGTCCAATATTGTTTTTGATATACACAAACTCTGTCTTCAAACAATCATCAATTAGCAAAAAAACAGCATTATGATATGGCTTTGACAAATGCTAGCAATTCGCTATTTGAATTGATCGCTATGTAACAAAAAGATTTAAATGTACAAAGACAATGATTTTCTAGACATGAGCTCATTCTAAGTGAGAAAACAAAAATAATGGCCTGAAATTTAAAACAAACAGCTCCAATCTTTTACTGTAATGTTATCTTCCATTCAGGAACATGTAAGAAACTTAGCTTAGCTACACATTCTTGTGGAAAATCCAGCTTTGAACATATGACACCTTGTTCCAATGATTGTTTTGAAATCGAATTCGTTAATAGTTTTAAATATTTAGGAGTTACAATTGACAACTATTTAAATTGGAAACAACATACTGGGGAATTAAAAAAATACTAAATGTCCGTAACACGTAAAATGATCTTATTAAAACAAACTTCAATAAAAAGCTATTAACATCAATATACTTTGGGCTCATTCATTCTAAGCTACAGTATGGAATAACTAGTTGAGAAGCTGCATATCAAAGCACGCTTGATCCCATAATTACATCGCAGAAACATATTGTCCGAATCATTTGTACGAAATCAAGGTTAACAAGTAGTTGGCCTTTATTTAAAGATCGTCGTATCTTGCCGTTGAAACACCTTTATGTATATAAGGTTCTTAAAGTTTATTTCATAAGATGTGGATACAGTCAGGTACTCAGAAACTCAAATACACATAGCTTAAGAATTTAAACTCTTTTTTTAGTTAATATTTCAATGAGTAATAGAACTCAATTCTCGAATTTTTACATTGCAACAGCACCTTAACTTTTTATTCAATTGCCTTTTGAAACTAAAACACTTCAATATCCTAATTTATTTTTGAAATCAGTAAAAAGATGGCTCCTTGAAATGAACAGTTCGATGGCCAAAAATCTGTTTTAAAGTATAGCATAACGCTTAAGCTTTGTATTTACTTTTCTTTTCAATTTTTGTTTTACTCCATTTAATTTATTTTTTAAACTTTTGCTTTTATACATATGCTTTAAATTTCCTCATATGGTTCATTCGCCATTAGATCTAACACACAACTCGAGCGAATATGGCTTTGTTGCAAGAGACATTTCTTGGTTGCGTAATTTCTCGGACGTCGTCGTGGTGGCGATATCAACTATCCACCAAAATCATGCGGTTTGACACCGTTGGACTTTTTTTGTGAAGTTACGTGCAAGACCGTGTTTATGCAGATAAACCTTTAACTGTTAGAAACCAAAATTCGTCAAGTTATAGCTAAAATACCACCCAATATGTGTCAAAAAGTAGTCGAAAATTACCTCAGAAGAATCGATGCTTATAACAATTGGCGTGGTGGTCATTTAAACCATGTAGTATTTTACACATAATGTAAACTTTTCAACTTTATAATAAAAAAGTAATATCATGTTTAAATGGTGGACATGGGCATTCAAGAGGACAAAAGCATCCACTGGTTTTTCTTAAAACCCACCTCTGTTTATCAACTCCTACTCTCACCTCCCCGTGGTAAACATCGGGTGCCTAGTACCTCAACTGGAGATTGGGTTCCAACCCCAGTGGAAAGTTGTTGGGGGTTGCAAAAGAGAGAGGGAGAGAGGTGTTTCCACTAAGGCACCTCTCCTTATCCAGTTGGCAGCGGAGGAATTCCCGAGATGGAATCAACGGTGGCGTCTACAGTTCCAGTTAGTTTAACTACTTAGTGAACCCCTTATAGGGCTTCTTCGACATATTCGGAGCCCAGGTCTGTAAGGAGCGGTTTCTCCGGCTCCCCTTCCTTGGAGTTATACTAAGAATCTGGCCCACCAGGTTGGGGTTGTGCCGTCAGGGCGACTTCCTGCCCACGTACAAAATACCTTTAGTGCGAGGCACCAACAAGCCACGCAAACGAAATAGGGACAACGAACTTAGGATCTGTACGTGGAATGTTAGGTCCCTTAACAGACCACGTGCAGCCGAACAATTAGCTGAAGCCCTAAACTGCTGCAAGGCAGTTATTACCGCCATCCAAGAAGTACGATGGGATGGACCGGGCAAACACAAACTAAAAGACTGCGATATATACTACGGCGACTGCTACCTAGAACAAAGACAATGTCTATTTGGGTGTGGATTTGTTGTTGGAACTAGACTCAGGCAAAAAGACGTGAGATTCAACAGTGTGAGCGAGCACATCACGACAATCCGCATTAAGGCTAAATTCACCAACATAAGCCTAATATGCACGCATGCCCCAACAGAGGAGAAAGATGAAGCCCCCAAAGACATATTCTTCGAGCTCTTGGACAAGACATATGAGCAGTGCCGTGGCTATGACATTTAAATTGTCTTAGGAGATTTTAATGCCAAGGGAGATACAGCCTGCACAACACCACCTCCGACAACGGATTTAGGCTGATCGATTACGCTGCGGGGCGAGACGTTCTATTAGCTAGTACAGTTCACACATCTAAATATCCACAAGGGGACATGGAAATCTCCTGATCAATCAACCGTCAACCAGATTGACCACATTGCGATTGACGCACGATACTTCTCCAGTATACAGGCTATCCGAACATTCCGAGGGACCAACATTGACTCTTACCACTACCTCGTTGTAGCCAAGGTACGGCTACGGATATCCCGATCCTAGGAAGTACTGTACGTTAGACGGCTACAATCGCAAGAGACTCCCACGTCCTTTTCCGATCGAGTCTCTAATAACCTCCTAAGGAGTCCTATGCTTCCTGCATTAAGCGTTGAAAACCAGTGGCAACATTGCCTTGCACCCATCAGAGATGCCGCCTCTGAAGTGCTAGGTTTTACAGGGCCACCACAGCGAAACCCCTGGTTTGACGACGAATGCCGGCAAACGCACGCAGCGAAACAGCAGGCATACAAAACGGCGCTTCACAAAAGGACCAGAGCTGGTAGCGAGCTCTACGAGCAGAAGAGGAGAGAGGAACACTGGCTTCTTAGATGGAAAAAAGAGAGCATGAGACGGGCGCGATCGAGGAGATAGAGGGATGTCACAACAGGAATGAGGTTCGTAAATTTTACCAAAAGGTAAAAAAAACCTCCCAAAGGTACCAGCCACGAACCGAAGCCTGTAAAGACCATCAGGAGAACATCGTAGTAGAACCGCAGTCGATGCTGAGAATATGGAAAGATCACTTCTCCAAATTATATAACGGCGATGACGAACCGAATTCCGCTGTAAGGGAAATAAAACCGCTCAAACTAGGCGACGCAGATCAACAATTCCGCCTACCCGACCTTGACGAAGTGAAGATAGCTATATCTAAACTTAAGTGAAACAAAGCTGCTGGAGCTGACGGCATCGCTGCTTAACTATTCAAAGCAGCAGGCGATGACTTGGTAGGGAGCATGCACCAACTCATCTGCAAAATATGGTCGGAAGAAAGCATAGTGTGTCCCATACATAAGAAAGAGACCCTCTTAACTGCGCCAATTACAGAGGGATCAGTCTCCTTTACAATGCGTATAAGATCCTCTCTGCCGTATTATGTGAACGTCTGAAGCCAATCGTCAACAACCTAATTGGTCCTTGTCAGTGTGGCTTTAGACCAGGAAAGACCACTATCGACCAAATATTCACACTACGGCAGATCTTGGTAAAAACCCAGGAGCTTCAAATCGATACCCACCATCTCTTTATCGATTTTAAGGCCACGTATGACAGCATCTATAGGGAAGAGCTCTACCGAGCAATGTCTAGTTTTGGCATCCCTGTCAAGCTTATCCGTTTGTGCAGAATGACGATGGAGAATGCACACTGCTCTATCAAGGTCGGAAAAGATCTCACCGATGCATTTCATGTCAAAAAATGTTTTAGACAAGGCGATGCACTGTCATGCGACTTCTTCAACATCGTTCTGGAAAGAATTGTGCAAAACTCAACCGTCAACACTAGAGGCACAATCTTCCAAAGGTCCATCCAATTACTCGGATACTCAGATGATATTGACATAATTGGAAGATAAAAGCGTGATGTCAGTTTTGTCCAAGACGACGTCTTGGACAAAACGTCACCATGGACAGCTATAACTTTGAAGTAGTTAAAGACTTTGTCTACCTAGGCACCGCTATTAATAGAGACAACGACACCAGCGCTGAAATCAAACGAAGAATAACTCTTGCAAGCTTCTTTGGACTTAGAAGGCAATTGAGAAGTAAAGTCCTCTCTCGAGCATCTAAAATCACCATCTATAAGACACTCATCATCCCGGTTCTCATTTATGGCCCCGAGGCCTGGACCCTGTCAAAGAAAAATGAGAGAGTCTTAGGATGCTTCGAGAGAAAAATTCTTCGGGTGATTTTCGGTTCGGTATAGATGGAGAATGAAGAAGAAGATATAACGACGAACTGTACGGGCTGTACAGCGACACTGACCTAGTTAGCAGAATTAAAGTCCAATGGCTTAGATGGCTAGGTCATGTAGAGCAAATGGACATTAACGCTCCAGCCCGGAAGGTATTCGAATCCAATCCGGAGGGACGGCGCAGTAGAGGAAGACTGCAACTCAGGTGGCGCACCCAGGTGGGAGAGGACCTCAACCAACTTGGCGTGTGAAACTGGAGACAGCTAGCTAGGGACCGAGGTGGCTGGAGACGCATGTTGGTTGAGGCCCAGGTCCGCCCCAGACTGTTGCGCCAGCTTAAGTAAGTAAGTAAGTAATATCATGCAAAAAAAAATAACTTTATATATATATATGTTTTATTTACGTTTACTTTTAAAATTCCAAAATGGATAACCCTGTATATTAAACTTTGGTAAAAACTGATGTCCGATTCGAGTACATATTTCGAGAAAAGATGAAATATTCGAATGACTTCAAAAAAATCTTTCAAAAAATACTACTAAAATTGTCAAAAATTGAATTTCAACTGAAAACCCCGGAAAATAAAACAGATACATATATGTAAATATCAAACCTATTTTATTAAATTACAAAAAAAAAAACAAAAGGCTAATAAGAAAGGGTTTTCGACCCAAGTATTAGGAAAAAAAGGAAGATGTTGACTTCCAATTATTATGAATATTTTGTTAAAGTTTTAACTAGCCTCTTTTTTGCTTAACGGTTCGACCCATTCAGAGGTGCTAGATTCATGGTGGACATCCAAACAAATCGTGTCGAACTCAAGAGTTATGACTTTGATACTTCATCGTTATTTTTGAGATTAATCTAATGGTCTGTATTTTGTAAAAACAAATCGATCACGGTTTAATTCGAAAAACTGATATTTAATCGATATACAACAATGTTAAATCAATTTCGTAGATCTTTATAAGCCATTGAGTAAACTTAGCCTTGAGGGTCTAGCTATAAAGGTTGACACATTTGGGGTTATTGGGAAATTTTTTTCCTATGAATTTGTTTCCTTATTCGAAACATTGATATCGGGAATTTTTTAAAATTGGGAAAAAAAATCCTGTGGAAAAATACCTATCGGCAACTTTTTTTCATGGGAAAATCTTGTGTTTTTCTCTCTGAATATTTCCCTGTCATTTAGTTGTCGGAATTGAAAGCGGAGCAAACAACGTAAGCAATTCTCAACAAAATAATAATGAAAATATTAATAAAAATGTATCTTTTTAAGGTCGAAATGAACAAAGACTCACCAAGTTCACGTTTTGATCAGTTTTATGGAAAAAAAAACAAGATATTGCTTATGATGGTTTCACAACAAATCGGTCTAAGGAAGATGTATCAAAATTTTGGAAAGAAGTAGAAAAAGAACTTAACAGTTTGGGCCCACCAACAAAATCTATTTCTGAATGGAAAAAAGTAGGTGATAAGTTGATGACCATTAAATTTAAGGTATGGCTTGATAAAAAAAAGTAAGTGATTAAGAAAATGTCTGAAAACAAAAGACAATAAAAGCAACCGGCGTTAGAGGCCAAAACATGGAGTATAAATTGAGTGCCTTGGACGAAACGATAATACGAATTTGTGCCTTAGAAAAATCGGTGGAACTTTTGGTCTCCCAGCTAAACATTGAAAACAGAACTTCAACTCCTATTCCTAGAAAAAAGCCAGAAAAAGGAATAACTTGTGATGTCGCTTTGGAACGAGAAATTGAAATCCCAAAAGAACTCTGCAATAAGGTTGAAGAGGCAGTTAAGGCTATGAAGCAACTTCAAAAAGAAATGGAATACCATTTCAAGAAAACATTAAGGTCCAATCACAAAATTAGTGAGTTACAAAAGAAGATGTTGGATGAAACCTCAAGGCACAACCTTGAAATGGAAGCGATGAGAAAGGAGGTTAAAGCAAGGGTTAAAACAAAGCTCTAGTTCCATTTACTTGAAATCGGCTTATGGATTAATAATAAAAAGAAAATACCTTGCATTTTAAACTAAGGATTAGGTCTAGGACGAAAACAAACCATTTTTTCACTAAGAACCGACTGTCAAATCATTCCAAAACTATGTTCAAAAATAAACTCATTATTCTAATGTTGGCGAAATTTGTTCCCAAGAAAAAAAAATTCGGGGGGAATTCTTGATAGTAGGAACTTGCTCCCGGTAAGGTAAAAATTCCTATAAGGCTGATTAGCAAACATTTCTTCAACTCTTGGAAAAATAACCCAGTTTGGTAAAAAATATCACCAAAAATAAAAGCGACTTCAAACTTACTTCGGGAAACTAATACAACATTTGTTGTTTGATTTATTTAATTGCAGTTTCAGTCAAGTTAATAATTTATACATTCTTTTATTTGTGCGGGCGTTCACGATCTTCAAAAAGAGTTCAATGTTGTAATTTCTTTAACAAATCAAAACTAAGGTTATTTTGTTATTATTTCTTCCCGGCGTGGCGGCGAGGGGCTGCTCAACATTGTCAAATGAATCTTTTATGAAACTAAGGGCTTTAAGTTTTGTACGAACCTATAAACTAAGTACGCTCCCTTAACTCACCTTGGAAAAGTAATAAAATATTTGATTGTTTTTTTTTCACAAAAATCATGTTCATGACTAAACGCAAGTCGTTCATAAAACTATAAACTTTTAGGTTCATTAAATATGTTCGTATTTGTCAAAAAACCCGACTTATCTTCTTCTGACTCAGCATCATCAGATGGTACAATTTGAAGCAACCTTTTTGGACTTGTAAATATTTGCATTATATTTGAATATGATGAGCGAAATTTAGATGGAAAAAGTAGGTTTTGTTGCATCAGCAACGACTTATGGGTTAAAACACCTTACGAAAATGCTGAATTTACCAAACTTGTTTCACTCTATATGTAGCTATACAAACAGTTTCGCAACAATAACTAAATATTCAAATTTTTATATTGTAACACGATCACGCCACCATGCCAATATTTACACGCGATAAATTCACTCCACAACACTGTACCTATACAAAAATTTATAATATTTTATCTTCTAATAATAATTTTAAATGAATATCAATTGTGAAGCAATTGGTTTGCTTATATTTAATTGATCGTCAATCAATATTTCAATACATCAGTTTTTGTATTTTTAGCACGCACTTGGAAATAAAAAGGTAAACTTGTATTAAGCATCATCTTAAACAATGAGAATCATTTTGATAAAAACATAAACAATACTTTTAGAAATTTTATGTTATAACTTAAATGAATAACTTGTAAGCTTATTTTAGTTTTCATAAAAAAAAAACGAGAACACAGAAACAAAGTTGTGCTTCGCTATCAGAAAATAAAAATAAAAACAAACTCTGCAGGTGGTAAAGAGCTTAATAATAGTAACAGGAAAGCAGTTCCGCTGCAAACCAACAACAAAACATAAAACAACAATATTTTCCGACAATTATTTTAGTTTCTCATTATGTAAGAAACGTATTATATCTACGGTACGTCTTAACAAAGTTTCAAATGAACCTTTACCTTCACTTTGTAATAATAAACTATTAAAGTTTGAACTCTATATTAATTAAATTCCTTGACTTCACAAGATTTCAACGTTTAACTTTGATAAATTTAATTCATAATCTTTTTATGAAATGAAAATGTTTTTTTTTTAATTAATTCAATTAGAGTATGACCATGTGCGGATAGAAAAGCAACGACCGATCTGAACGAAGTCTTATTATAAACTCGAGAGCTATACCGTCTACAACAGTCATCAAACAGAGCGCCAGCAGCGATCACACAAGACACAGAATTACAATCAAGAAGCTATAAAAGCAAAAAGCCGGGCTATCGAAACAGGTTGCTTGGTATTTATCAATTAAATATGTTTATTTTAGACTTTTTTAGCTTTTACATTTTTAGATCTCGCTGGGAATGATAAGTGTAGTCTTTCTTGTGCTTATAACGTAGATTTGTATAGATTTATGGAAACAAAAAGCTTTTCGTAATTATTTTCGATCAATTTTGGTTGTGATATTTGCTTTAGAAAAATAATAATTATACGTTAATATTGTTTGGCTCTCAAATCGTAAAGATATTAGACAGTGGCGTAGGTTTAGAGTTCAAACTCTTTGAGGAAAGATATTTGAGAAAAAAAAGATATTTTGTGTTTTTACGTGTAATGTTTTATCAATTAACTTTATGTTTCTTTTTTAAACTATTCAGAATATCTATGAGAAGGACATAGGCGCATTTTTTAAAAATAAAAATAGACTTTTTCATGAACAATATTCAAACAAATAAATTTATTGCACTCGTTAGTAAATTTCATAGTTAAATCAAATCAAGAGAAAGTTTTCTTATCGATATAAATTTAAATGAATTTTCGACGGAATTAAATTTTTATTGAAAATTAAGATTTCCAATAGAATAGGTTTTTTGGGTGATTAAGGAAAGGATTAAGGATCTAGAATTTTATTTGAGGGCTTTTTTGGCGTATTTTTTTCTTATGCAATTTCTGGAAGTCTAATAACCCTGCTTTACGTCATTCATAGGGTCTAAATGTACTCCATACTTAAATCTTTTTAAATTCCCATAGGAAGTTATTGTAATGGGTCCAATTTGTCGAATTGAAAATTTTGAAATTTCTCGACGTTATTTCTAGAGTCGAAATAAAAGATTTTTAGAAAGATGTCTGTGCGTGCGTGTGTACGTACGTTCGTACGTTCGCGATGTTTTTTTCGTCGTCCATACCTCAAGAACCAGCATAGATATCGACTTCAAGTACATTTTGTTATACAGATAATAAGGCAGAAAGATGCAGAAAGGGCTCTCAAGAAAATTGCGTGGGTGGTTTTTTCACCATAGCAGTTTGAAAAAAAGGTAAAAATTTTGGTTAACCCTAAATATCTTACGAACCAAAAGCGCTAGAGACTTGAATTAAATTTTATATAATATATTGTAACGTGATACCAAACAGGTATATTTTTTGAACAAAATCAATATAACGGTTTTTTATAAATCAATAAAACTGAAAACAAAAATTTGTCACCTCCAAAATTTTACGACTGAAATATGATTTCATCTCTAAAACAATTGTGTGCAACGAAGAATAATGTTTTTGATTTCGGATAAAATTTTGAAAAAAATTGAATTGACAGTTTTTATTACAAAAAATAAAAACCTAAAAAAAAAATGTATAAAAGTTGGTAAAAATTGATTTTCGACTCAAATATCATTTCAAAACTTTGAGATATTGGCTTTTATTTATTTTTATCTTTCAAAACATCCTGTTGTCAACCATTCAGTTAAAGTTTGAAAAAAATCGATTTGACAGTTTTTGTACAAAAAATTAAAAACCGAAAAAAAATTAACAAAAGTTCGTAAAAAATAATTTTCGACTCAAATATCTTTTAAAAACTTTGAGATAATAGGTTATAACTAATTTTTTCTTATAAGAAATATTGTTTTCAACATTAGGACAAATTTTGAAAAAAATCGAATTGACAGTTTTTTTACAAAAAAAATAAAAACCTGAAAAAAAAAATGTATAAAAGTTGGTAAAAATTGATTTTCGACTCAAATATCTCTTCAAACATTTTAAATATTGGCTTCAAACTAATTTTATCTTATAAGAAATATTGTTTTCAACATTTGGTAAGATTTTAAAAACAATTCGAATTGACAGTTTTTTTACAAAAAATAAAACTCTAAAAAAAAAAACAATACTAAAACTTTGTAAAAATTTACTTTCGGCTCAAATAGCTTTTCAAAAATTAAAAATATTGGCTTCAAACTTATTTTATTTCACAGAAAATATTATTTTATATATTCCAAAGTCGGGTTTTTCATAAAAAATAAAATCTACAAAAAATAGTACGCAAATTTGGTAAAAATTGATACGAGTACATATAGACAAACTTTTAAGTAAGACAAATCAACAGACGGGATGGGAAGTTATCAGTGTGGGTCGCATCCCAGCCAATTTATTTTTTATAAAAAAAACTGACCTCATTTTGTCTTTCCAGTTTTTAAGTTTTGATTTTTAGAATATCTATCAGATTCGATGGAGATTTCCGGTTTGCCCTAATTAGTAACATGTAAAACAATATTTAAGCCTTTCTACTCCTTACACTGGATTCTCAAGATCTTGAATAGCTTTATTTTTGCGTAAAAATTATTTAATTTTTAATTAATTGTGTTTTGTCCGTATTTTACAAGATTTTATTGCAAATACTAAATAAAGAATTAAATTAAAGGTTCTAACAAAGGTAATGAAGACGAAAGGGAAATAGCATTGGGAGCCATGTTGGGCATCAAAATCTGCCAAAGATGATGAGGTTGATACATTTGATGTTGACTATTAACATCCAGATTTTGATAAATACTATATCCAACAAAAAAAGTTAGAAGAAACTAATAATGAAGACTTAAATAAATATGTAGTACCCGTGGCATGATGGTTAGTGCTTTGGACTGCAATCTAATCGATCTGAGAACCGCGGTTTCATGCGGTTCAATGATGATTCCTTGGCAAATGCCATAATAATGCATTGGAAGACCGCTGTGGTTCATCCTCCCCCGAAAAAGGGAAAGGACAACTCCAACCCGTCAAATCTTCGGTCGATAAGTCTTCTTCCGAGCATCAGCAAAGTTTTCGAAAAGATCATTAATAGAGCTCTGACTAAGTGGGCTGCGGACAACAAAATAATTCCGGATAATCAGTTCGGGTTCAAGGCGGGTCATGACACAATTCATGCTGCGTCTAAACTGCCTTTGACAATGTATGGTTAGAGGGTCTTTACCTAAAACTGAGCAGGCTTGGCATAAGCAAGCCATTGTTTTATATACTTTATGATATGCTTAACGGTAGAAAGTTTGTTGTCAAAAGTGGCAGTGTAACTTCTACCACAACATTCTCAATTAAAAATGGTCTTCAACAGGGAGCGATGAATTCGCCGATTCTCTTCAGCATTTATACCTGCGATCTGATAGGTAGTCTTAAAAAGGCAATTGCGTACGCCGACGATCTAATTGCGTACAAACCGGCCCGAAATGTTGAGTTATTAGAATTCTCTTGCATCGTGATTTCGACAAGATTCAGCGATATTGCGACGACTGGAAACTGAAAATAAATGTCCAGAAGTCAGAGACAATTCTGTTCCGGACTCCGTTGGCTGGGGCCACGAGGGATACGTGCAAAAATGGGTGCAAGATGGTCATCGTTGATCTTCACGGGCAGCCATTAGCGATCAAAAGTGTAGTGAAGTACCTTGGTATCTGGTAAGATCAGTATTTATATTTCGACAGACATATAAATGCTGCTCTGACCAGGGCCAGAGTGAAAGTAATTTGCTACATGGCCCTCATACGGCCAATGATCGTTTATGGTAGTCCTGTGTGGTTCAACGTTGCCCCTTCCCAGATGGAGAAGTTTCGGGTGTTCGAGCGGCAGTGTTAACGACGCTGTACCGGCTTATATCGAACAGCCGGATCTTTTTATGTGCATTACTATTCCAACGAGGTCCTATTCAACGGGGCACGAATCAACAGAATTGACAATTTCGTGATAAAACTCGTTCGAGGTCACATTGCAAGAGCTATGTCTTCGACCATCAATTTAATTTTCGGGGTGTTCTATCCGAACGATGGGTATTTAGAGAGTGCACACTTCAGCGGCTTCATTCCGACAGAGGCAGTCCTCTTTTTATATAGATGCGGTCTGATACAGGATAAATTGGCAATTCTGTTAACCTACCTCATCAGACGACGAACCTTGGATAGGCGACTCCTGCACAATCGGGACGTCATGACAAAAGGCGGAGCAGAGCTCCTTCGGTTCATTAGGGCTGCGTCCGAACGGTACCAAACTGATAGGGTGAAGCAGGAGAACCAGTTTTGGTGGCTTCAATCGGCACTTGATATTGGGTAGTCGGGATGGGGTTTAAGCCTTGGCCGGCTTACATACTTGTTTTATAGTTCTAGGGTTTAGTTTTAAGTAGAATAGACATGGTGGCACAAAAACAAAACACACAAACAAAATTAAAAAAATTAAAAAAAGAAAAAAATTAAAAAAAAAAACAAAAAAAAACATGGAACATAAAAAAAAATTAAAAAAACATACAAAAAAGACAGTAAAATATAAAAACAAAAAACGTTAGATTTGCTGCTGTGATTGTTCCAGTTTTAATTAGTTTATAGGTAGAATAGGTAGTTTAAGTTTGTTTTAAGTTTTATATTAGGGACCTTATTTTAAGTAGTTTTTAAGTAAAAATAAAACGGACATTGATATTAGTTTTTTTTTAAACTTTGTAATAAATACAAAAATAAATAAATTTGAATTGAAGTTAAAAAAGATCTTAGGGCCGAAAGGCATTAGTAGTTAGTGTTATAGTTTAACTTAGAGTGTCCGTATGGGACCATTAAGTTAGTTGTAATTGTAAGTTATGGATAATTAGGCTAGTTTTATGAATTTTTGTCTAGCTTTAAGATAGGTTTAAGAATGAATTAATAAAAATGAATTATAAAAAAAAAAAAGTGCGTTGAACTGCCATGCCAGAGGTCTTGGATTCGATCCCTGCCTATGCCACTATGCCACCTAAAGTTTTTTTACGGGTACTGCCTCTTGCGAGGAATTGACAAACTCTCCAAGAGTAATTCTTGTCATGAAAAGTGATTTCTCAAACCTGGTTCGGATTCGGCTTAAAACTGTAGGTCCCTTCCATCCCTGACAACAATAGTCGCACACAGGTATGGTTGCCAGTTGTCAGTCACTAGGTCCAAGAACTCAAACGGGCTGTTGCGCCACCTAATTTATTTTTTAGATAAATATGGAGTTAACGCAATGGATCCGACGAAATTGGAAATGATTCTACTTCGATTCACATTCTTGGACTTGGCCTCGAAGGTGCTCGGTAAAATAATCAGCATCTTGGGAAAATTCCGCAATAATAAAGTAATAAAAGATACGATACCCTAAGTAGTAAAGACATTTCTTAATGACCAAAACGATCCTGTAAAAGTCAATAACAGGAAGTAATTATCGGTCAGTCCACTAATCTATCATTATATTTTCTGAAAGAATAATATTGGTGACTTATGTTCCAAAATCAAACAAACAAGTTGTTTTGTTATCGATACAATATACAGTCCCTGGACATATTATTAGACGCAGTTATTTTAATAAGGTTTTCGAATATTGTAATGCACTAAAATTATTTTTTTATGCACAATATAAATTTTGTCTTACTTTTTTTAGAAACAAAACAACAGATTTATCGAAACTGTTTTTTTATTAACATCTTCGGTTTTTTTTTCGATATATTTATAATTTTTTTCAATATGTTGTTGAAACCTTTTTTTGCTTTGATAAGATTTTTAAATTTTGCGCGGTATACTGTCAATGAATGATTTGACTGTTTCCTGCATTTGTGGGTGGTGATTCCACAGGTGTATTAATCTTTTAATAATCTTAGTTCCTTTTGTGTGGCGGTCACACGTTTTCAATTGGGTTCATATCAGTGTTGTTAACCGGCCAGTCAGAGGGATGTTTTCTTCCCTAAAATAAGTTTTTATGGACCGGGCATGGAGCTCCATCTTGCATACAAATGTATGGTTCTACATTCGGGAACTTTTCTCTGATCTGCAGCACCAACCGATTCTGCAAGACTTCTTTGTGCTGGTCTTGTCGCATTATCCCCTTTACCAAGTATAGACGTCTTCTGGCTTTGCCGCTAATAACTGACCAGATTATCACTTTGGTAGGGTGCTTCACAGTCTGGACAAGGCAATCGGGGAGAAATTTTTCTCCCCGGCACCGTCCATGAACAAACTGAGCTTAATTGTCTAAAACTTTAAAAGTGCTTTCATCGCTGATGCTGGGATGCGACCCAAACTGATAACTTCCCATCCCGTCTGTCGATTTGTCTTGCTCAAAAGTTTGTCCATATGTACTAGTATCAATTTTACCAAATGTGCGTACTATTTTTTGTAGATTTTATTTTTTTTTGAAAAAATGGACTGTTGGATTTTTATATAAAAATTACTGAATATCGAAAACAATATTTTCTGTAAAATAAATAAGTTTGAAGCCAATATCTAAAATTTTTGAAAAGATATTTGAGTCGAAAATCAATTTTTACCAACTTTTGTTAAATTTTTTTAGGTTTTTAATTTTTTGTACAAAAACTATCAATTCGATTTTTTTCAAAATTTTACTGAATGTTAACAACAATATTTTTTGAAAGATAAAAGTAGATAAAAGACAATATCTACAATTTTTAAAAAGATATTTGAGTCGAAAATCAATTTTTACCAACATTTATAAATTTTTTTAGGTTTTTATTTTTTGTAAAAAACTGTCAATTCGATTTTTCTCAAAATTTTACCGAATGTTGAAAACAATATTTCTTATAAGATAAAATAAGTTTAAAGCCAATTTTTCAAAGTTTTGAAAAGATATTTGAGTCGAAAATAAATTTATACCAACTTTTATTAATTTTTTTTCGCTTTTTAATTTTTTGTAAAAAACTGTCAATTCGATTTTATTCAAAATTTTACTGAATTTTGACAACAATATTTTTTGAAAAATAAAAGTAAATTAAAGCCAATATCTCAAAGTTTTGAAAAGATATTTGAGTCGATATTCAACTTTTACCAATTTTTTGTTATTTTTTTTCGGTTTTTAATTTTTTGTAAAAAAAACTATCAATTCGATTTTTTTCAAAATCTTACTGCACGTTGATAACAATAGTTTTTAAAAGATAAAAGTGAATACAAGCCAATATGTCAAAGTTTTGAAAAGATATTTTAGTCGAAAATGAATTTTTACCAACTTTTATTATTTTTTTTTTAGGTTTTTATTTTTTGTAAAAAAACTGTCAACTCGATTTTTTTCAAAATTTTATCGAATGTTGAAAACAATATTTGTTATAAGATAAAATAAGTTTTAGGCCTAAATTTCAAGTTTTTGAAAAGATATTTGAATCGATATTCAATTTTTACCAACTTTGAGTAATGTTTTTTTTAGATTTTTATTTTTTATAAAAAAAACTGTCAATTCGATTTTTCTCAAAATTTTATCAGATTTCAAAAACATTGTTCTCCGTTGCTCAAAATTGTTTTGGAGATGAAATTATATTATAGTCGTTAAATTTTGGAGGTGACACATTTTTTTTTAGTTTTTTTGATTTATAAAAAAGCCGTTAGATAGATTTTTTTCAAAAAATATACTTCTTTGAGATCACGTTACAATTTATTATATAAAATTTAATTCAAGTCTCTAGCGTTTTTGGTTCGTAAGATATTTAGGGTTAACCAAAATGTTCACCTTTTTTCAAATTGCTATGGTTAAAAAACCACCCACGCAATTTTCTTGAGAGCCCTTTCTGCATCTTTCTGCCTTATTATCTGTATAACAACATTTATTTGAAGTCGATATCTCTTCTGGTTCTTGAGCTATGGAGGACGAAAAAACGTCGCGAACATACGGACGTACAAACGTACGTACACACGCACGCACAGACATCTTTCTAAAAATCTTTTATTTCGACTCTATTGACCTTGAAACGTCGAGAAATGTCAAAATTTTCAATTTGACAAATCGGACCCATTACAATAACTTCCTATGGGAAGTTAAAAATAATTAAAAATTCTTAGAACAATTATGAATTTAGGTTATTTTATTGTTCTCAATAAATTTAGTATCAAGTACCAATCTCCAGTAGTCCACATACTTATTTCGCAACTTTTTTGCCCAATTAAGACAATTCAATTAGATTTCTGGAGGGCCTGTGGGCCCTAAAACCTAAATCTTTTAGTTTTTTGCGTACTATTCGCTCCGAAGCGTTAATATTAGCTTCTTCCAATTGAGGTTTTATCATCTTTGTTTTTGACGCAAATTTTCCTTACACGTATTTCTGACGTTTGTGTAAAATCGTCTTTTTGGCTTGATTCTTTATCACCAGGGCAAGTTTTTCTATGTTAAAACATATTTTTTTTGGGTTCACATAGAAGAAAACAATTGAACTAGTTTTTCGAATCAGTAAATTTCCTTAAAAATGGCATCAAATCGTTACAGCATATTTTTGCATATTTTACTATAAATGCATAAAAGAGCATTTTTCGGTTTATTGCACATATTTTTAAAATAAATTGGAGACATCGATAAAAGTAAAATACTTTTATTTTTGACGGATGTTAAAACTTTTTTATCCTAAAATTATTCATGTAACATGCCTAGCTCACGCACTCCATCGCGTTGCAGAAGAAATAAGAAGCAATTTTAAAGACGTTAATGCATTGGTGTCAAATGGAAAAAAAATATTTCTTAAGGCACCAACACGTGTAGATACTTTTAAAGACAAAAATCCAGGCATTCCTCTTCCCCCTCAACCTGTAATTACCAGATGGGGAACATGGGTGAATGCAGTGGACTATTATTCAAAATATTTTGAGCAATTCGAAGGGGTAGTCAAAGAGTTTAATGATTCTGAAGCTCTTTCTATTAAAAAAACAAAAGAAATACTTAACCAGTCACTATTAAAACAACATTTAATTTTTATAAGTTCCAACTATGGATTTCTTAGTGGAAATATAACTAAGCTGCAGGTGTGGAACACACTCAAAACGCAAATTGATGTAATGGAAGATGTAATTGCAAAAATTAAATTAGTCGAAGGCCCAATGGGCATAGTTATTTTGAAAAAAATTGAAAAGGTTGTAAATAAAAACGAGGGGTACTCAAAAATAAAAAAAATTTCAAACATATTAACGCAAACGCTGAATAGTAACGAAAAAGGGAGCCTGGAGAACTATTCAGTAAGTGAAATTATTTCATTCAAGAATGCTCCTGTTACATCTGTTAATGTTGAAAGATCTTTTTCAATGTATAAAAGTTTTTTGCGGCCAAATAGGCAAAGCTTTCTTTTTGAAAATTTCAGAAAAATGTTTATCGTATATGTGAACAAGACATATTCAAAGAACCCACTGGACAACTAGTATCTTATTCAAATGAAACTGAAATCTGTTAAGTTTATTTTGTGTTTATTATTTTTTTGTTATTGTTGTTATTTAAGAATGAATTTTAAATTTTAATGCTTTTTATTTTCTTTCAATTTTTTCGGAGCATATTTTGAATTTTTAAGAGCATATTTTCCCATTTTACGTGCATATTTTATGTGCATATTTTGTGTTTTTTAGCGCATAAAAAAACTTGCCCTGTTTATCACATTCAATTTGTGTTTTTATTCCTTTCACGCTAGCCTCAGACACGCTCTCTTTTCGAGATATTTCGCGGTTAGAAAAAGCTTTTTTACGTGGTGACTGGTTTCCCCTCTTACCCACGATTTAAATTTAACAATTTTTCCCATTTTATTTTTTTCGTTTGTAAAAAAAACACACAATAAACAAACAGTGCAATTGAATACCGTTAATAAGCGCACAAAGCTTTTAAAGTCTCACGATCCAAAAACGCTAGAGACTTGAATTAAATTGTATTTAATATATTGTAACGTGATACCAAAAAGGTATATTTTTTGAAAAAAAATGCAATTGACGGTTTTTTTTTAATAAAAAAATAAACTGAAAAAACAAATTTGAAACCTAGAAAATCTTACGAATAAAAAATGATTTTACCTCCAAAACAATTTTGTGCAACGACTCAAATAACTTTTCAAAACTGTGAGACATTGGCTTTAAACTACTTCCTTATTTTCAAATATATTGTTATCATCATTCAGTAAAATTTTGAAAAAATCGAATTGACAATTTTTTTACAAAAAATTAAAACTCAAAAGAAAATTTAACAAAAGTTGGTAAAAATATGTGTTCAAAAATTTGAGATTATGGCTTCCAACTAATTTTGTCTTATAAGAAATATTGGTTTCAACATTTTGAAAATTTTTGAGAAAAACCGAATTGACAGTATTTTATAAAAATGAAAACTTAACAAAAAAGCAATACTAAAACTTGGTAAAGGGTGTCCCAAAACTAACGCAAGATTTGAATTTGCCGATAGATAGAAGAACGTGTCTTTATTATTAAAGAATATTTCAAAAATAGTGAAAGCTTGGCGGCTGCAGTTCGAAAATTTCATACAAAATATGGTCGGAATAGTGTTTTAACTTCGTCAACTGTGAAGAGATTAATTGAAAAATTCATGGAGATTGGATCCGTTGGAGACGCCAAACACACTGGTCGTCCAAAAACAAGCCGTTCAGTGCGTGAGAGTGTTGCTGACAATCCAGGAACCTCAATTCGACGTCGTGGACAAGAATAGCAAATTTCAAGAACCTCTCTACAGCGTATACTCACCAAAGATCTGTGTCTTCATGCTAACAAAATTCAATTAACACAACAATTGAAGCCTAATGACCATGGACAGAGAAGAGAGTTCGTTGAATGGATTATTGAACATCAACAAATGGACCCTGATTTTTCGAGCAAAATCATCCGAAGCGATGAAGCACATTTTCATCTTGATGGCTTTGTCAATCGCCAAAATTGACGCATTTGAGGTTCGGAGAACCCACATGTGATTGTCGAAAAACAAATGCATCCACAACGCGTGACTGTATGGTGTGGATTTTGGGCTGGAGGCACAATTGGGCCATATTTTTTTGAAAATGATGCTGGTCAAGCAGTGACTGTTACTGGGGCTCGATATCGCGACATGATTACACAGTTCTTTCTGCCAAAATTGGATGATATTGATGTGTCCAATATATGGTTTCAACAAGACGGTGTACATGTCATACAGCCCGTGAAACAATTCAGTTACTGCATGAGACATTTTCAGGTCGTGTACTCTCTCGTTTCGGTGATCAAAAATGGCCTCCTAGATCGTGTGATTTAACACCATTAGACTTCTTTTTATCTGGTTATTTGAAATCACAAGTCTATGTCAACAAGCCCACAACCACCCTGCATCAACGAAATTCAGCCACATTTATGCAGAATGGTCATGGAAAATTTCAACAAAAGAGTGTGCATGTGCATGCAAAGCCGTGGAGGCCATTTGTCCGATGTGTTATTCCATACATAACCCTATCCTATGTACTTTACGAGTCAATAAAAAAATAACTATCAAAAGACTAAAAACGGCGTTTTCTATTTAATTAAAATCTTGCGTTAATTTAAAAACTTACTTTCGACTCAAATATCTTTTGAAAAATTGAAAATATTGTCCTCAAACTTTTTTTATTTCACAGAAAATATTGTTTTCGATATTCAGCAGTTTTCTTTTTATAAAAATCCAACAGTCTGTTAAAATCTACAAAAAATAGTACGCAAATTAAGTAAAAATTGATGTTCGGTTCATGATATCTCTCGAATAATTTTCATTCATTCAATTTGTAAAAATTTAAGAAATGCAACTTAAATTGATAAAAATTTGTTTTCGACTATAAATCTATATAACAAAACTAGATTTTCCAACTATTTCTTGATATGGAAATTTTTATTGTTAGAATAATTCAACACACAACTTTTTTAACCCAACCCTAAAAACGTTTAGGAAGGACAAATCTACAGACGGGATGGGTAGTTATCAGTGTGGGTCGTATCCCATCTTCTTTTTATGAAATAAAAAACTGACTGTTGGATTTGTATGAAAAATTAACTGAATATTGAAAACAATAATTTGTAAAAGATAAAATTAGTTTAAAGCCAATATTTTAAATTTTTGAAAACATGTTCGAGTCGAAAATCAGTTTTTACCCAGTTTTAGTTATGTTTTTTTTTTTAAGTTTTTGTTTTTGTAAACAAAACTGTCGGTTCGTTTTTTCTCAAAATTTTACCAGATGTCAAAAACGTTATTCTTCGTTGCATTCTTTTGAACCGTCGAAAAATATAACAATTTTCAAAACGAAAAATGGGACCATTAACTTATTATTGGAAGTTAATAATTCAAAATAAAAAAAGGGGTCAAATCGATTAACGCAATACAATTTGACTTCAATTCAAGGGCATTCTTACGAACATTAAAAAACTTGCACTGCGAAAAACTCCCATCATCAAAAATTGTAGGGAATCCCACTGATATATTTGTTTTGCCATGACGTAAACTTCAAAAATATATAGAAAAGCCTTAAATTCTTTTGAAGAAATAAAGAAATGTCAACTACTGAGCAAATAACTTTATGGAAACGTCAAGCGAATAGCTCGTGAATAGTTAGATTGGCCATTCTACTACCCCAAATTTTTTAGATAGATTGATATGATTCTTTATTTAAATATTCATATTTTCTTTTGCTTTTTATGAGACTAAAACTTGCAAGCTCGCGCGAAGCACGGGTGGGCCAGCTAGTTATTTATGTATGGTTGCGGAAATATTAGATTTGTTCGAAATCGAATTTATCTAAGATTTTTATGAGGTTAAACATTATAACGATGACAATGAGAGCCAAAAACGCGATAATGCAAACAAGGTGCAAATGAAATAAAGTTTGTTTAACCATTTTATTGATTGTTTAATCATTTTGAAGTACAAATAAAATTAAGCAGAACACTTTTCAGGTACTCCTAAATTAATGTACATTACTCTCTTTGAAAGGGTGTATTTCATTAGTAAGAATTTTTCAATTTAGATGACTCTATAACAAAATGTTGTACAATTATTTATCCAAAAACATTGTGGCTTATTTCCGCACTCTAGTCTTCTTTAGAAAGCAGCTAGATCAGCAGCGTATTTAAATGAAAATCAGAACGAATGATAATTCAAAATTCACTAAAAAGTCACATAATTTATGTTTTGTACACACATATCTATATTTTAATAGATAGTAGATAAATAAAAAGTGAAATGAAAAAGTAATCACGGAGAATAAAAGTTTAAATTTCTTAAATGTCTATAAATAAATACCGACACTCCTTCTATCATCATATCATTTTAGTGTATTCAGATCTTATTTCCTTGTTTTGATTGAACTCTTATCTTATCGGTACAAGATATTTGACAATTGTTTCAATTTAAATAAAGCTCTTGGTATAAAATATCAGCGTTTTTGCAGACAATAAACCATAAACATTCAGTTTGGAAGATCATCCACACCTCCAGCAGAACGGGTTGCTATAATGTTCAAAACAATACCATTCTACATCCTCTTAATTTGTAATACACAAATAATTTTGGATTATCAAAATGCATTTAAATACTCAAATATATTGAAAAATTTAAAAGTTCATCAGTGCTTCTTTTCTTTTAGTTCTCAATTCGATGCAAATATTTTCGGTGCCAAGTGATATTGATGTTGATTCTGTAAAAATTTTGTTTTTCCACGGGTAAGACGAACAATAAACTTATTTTTCACAAACTATGTGGACTCAATCTAAGATTTGCAATAAGAAGTTTAATTTCTGTCATCTTAAAGAACAAAACGTCTTATTGGAAAACCCTAAACATTTACTTTTGTAGACCAACTTACAAAAACTACGCGGAATATAATTTGGACGATGCGAAGTCTATCCTGCAACATCCGAAGTTTATCCATAAACACACAACATTATTTTTGCATGGTTTTAACAATACAAGACAAAATAATTCGACAAAGTTGCTGGCTAGCTCGTATTTAAAAAGAAATTCTTCGAACTTCTTAAATATTGACTGGGAGAAATTATCGAGAGTAGAATATATAACAGCTCAACAAAATGTCTTAAAGGTATTTCAACTTTTCAAAATTAGAAAACAAACAAAAATTGTCGTTTTGTATACTTTGAAAGATTTCTCCAAGAATTGCTGATTTTATTATCAATCTCTTTCAATATGGACTGGAAGAAAATAACCTCAATTTATTGGGAAATTCGCTAGGCTCTCTTGGGGTAGGAGTAATTGCAAGGAATGTAGTTGAAAGAAGTAATGGCTTTAGGATGATATCACGGTAAGTTTTCGTATTTGATTGTTTCTTCTTCTAACAATTCAATTCTAGTATGACACTTTTTGATCCTTCCAATGAAGAAACCCACGGAGAATTTATTATGCCTCCAATTGATAAAACTGTTGCTAAGTTTGTGGATGTTATTCATACCGATGCTGGAGGAATAGGAACAACCAACAGTGTGGGTCATGTCGATTTCTGGCCTAATAATGGCACTGCATTACAACCAGGATGTCCAGACAAAAAATTAAGACGTCAATAAAAAAACAATTTCTTTGATTTATTTTAAGTAAAATAATTAGATGTTGTTTTTCTTTTTCAATAGGGCTATGCAGCCATCGAAAAGCTACTGCTTATTGGGCAGAGAGTGTTCGATATGGTAGTTCAAAATCAATGCTGGCCTTTGCTTCGGGAAACTATGATACATTGTTGAATGACGGGCTTGATAACTACAACAATTCGGCTGTTTTGATGGGTATTGATTGTAATTGGAGGTAAAACTTTATATAAAATCATTCATATATAAAATGAAAAGACATTTATGAGAATTTTTATTAAATTTATTACAGTGCAAGAGGAGATTATTATTTGCAATATAATACAACTTATGGTGATTTTTATCCAGTATTTACTGAGTAAATCTATTTTCTTTGTATCATTCTATTTTGAAAATCTCGATATTGTATGAAACAATCAAATTTCTGTGTATGTTTTTTTTAGTTGATTAAATTTTATTGTTTTGAATTTCGAAAACACAATTGAAGACTTTAAATGGCTAAATGACTAACTACTAAGGAAGATACAAGAATCAATATCTAAGGGGTAGCAATAAGTTGGAGGCTTACTATTTAACTTAGTTCATTTAGAAATATCCTTCATGACGAAGAGGCCGCTATCTAATGAAACGAAAAAACGACTTTGTACTAAAAAAAAGGATAAATATATACAAAATGTAGCTTCAATACTAACCTGTAAAGATTCAAAATCTTTTAGAACTCTGTTAGCTTTTTAACGACTTATTATGAAAATCTTTTATTGCCCAATCCGATTTCAAAATTGAGAAGTTTAACTATTTCATAAGTAGTCATCCCAGAATTAGGTTCCTCATTTACAAGAATGGAATGGAATTAAAATCATTCTTGATAAAAATAAAAAATAACAAAGCGTCTGGTCCTGATGGAATTACAGATGAGTTTTTTAAACATGACACTACAGAGTTTTTGAAATACATCTTAAGTTTCCTTAATCGAATATAATGAGGTAAGAGGTCCTGGAAACTTTAAATGCTACAAAATATCAGATGTTTTTAAGAAACGTTACCGGGATCAGCCTGAAAACTAAAGGAGTATTACTGTTAAACTCACTGAGAAAATTGTTCCTCTTATGCTAACGAATTGAGTTGAACAAACAATAATATCAGGTTGCCTATATACCTTTCTTGTTGGCCTCAAAGTTGCTTTTGGAACAGTCATTAGGCAATACTTGATGTAAAAGCTTTCCTTATTCATTAATGATGTTGAAAAGTACATCTCAAGATGTGTTACGATAGATGACGTTGATATTAAGGTTTTCCTTTATGCAGACGATTTTGTTATCACGTCAGATAACCCGTTTACTGTACAGCTTTAAGTCAATAGGCTACAAAAGTAATGCGATAGTTGTGATAGTGACCTATATGGGATCTGGCTTACCTAACATTTTTCTAAAACACTTCAATGCAAATACGGATAACGTTATCAAAATAACAGACCTGAACCTTCAAAAATTCTTAAGATAAGTTTTGATAGTGGTTATAGCCCAGCCAAAAACTGTATACAATATACAATACCTATTTAATGTATATGCAGTATGCACCCTAAGTTTCTTACTACTCCTTATTAACTCTGTGGTCACAAGGAATAACCGCTAAAGTCAGTTTTGCTCATTTTTCAGAAGAGCAGTTTAAAGTTTTTGATAAACTTGCGAAATTACAAACGACTCTATCTGGCGATCGGAAACTCCGATTGAGTTTAAACAAAAAGTGACATGAAGATAATTTTACTATGTCTTATTTCACATTTTAATTTTGTCGAAAAATAAGCTTCCCGCGATTTTATTGACAAAAATAACACTTTAGTTGTTATGACCTTTTATGTTTTTCATCATATAGAATCTAATCTCGAGTTTAGTTGTTTTTCCAATTTAAAGAAATGTTTTGTTCTGCTCTTAAGTATACTTTAGCTGTTATTCCTCTTATATTGTGTTAAATTTACAGTTCTTATGTCGACTTTAGTTTTTATTCGTAAATTAATTATGAAAAATAATCGACTATGTTCTCAGCAGAGAATAAGAACCAACTTGAATTTCGAGTTAGAATACGTTTTATTTATTTAAAAACATATAGAATTAAAAATACAAAAAAAAAAACAATCTTTACTTCATGCAATTATGCAATGTAAATTCATTAAAAAAAGTGAAATATTGGACATAATTCAGTTGACAACCAAGATTAAACAAGTGTTCTTCAATTTTCATCGTCACTACGCAGATCTGGATGCATGTTGAGCTCAGTGGAACTCGTTTTAAGGTTTTTATAAAATGAATGAAACTCTGGATTTATATACTGCAATAAATCCATAAGATCTTGTTTTTTGTCTGAAGATAATACTGGTGGATCTTCAATATTTTTAGAATACCCAGTGTTAGTGTCGTTGCTCCTCTTTTGATCAATGGTAAAAGGTTAAACGGTTCTTCAGGATTTAAGTTCGCATTATACAAAATTTGGTTGTAGTTGTTCGTATAGCGAATCCACCTTACCGAGTTCCATATAAACTTTTGGCCAACTAAGTTACACCTTTTCCAGTTGAAATAATTTTTTGAAATTTCACTAAAGTTGAAGAAATCGCTTTCTTTCATTTCAACTACTTTAATTTTTGAATTTATAGTTCCGATGAACTGATACCAGTTCCTTGGCACACTAATTTCGACACTGGATTTTTTCTTTTTTCGTTCAATTAACGCATGATCAGAATTACACTCGAGCTGTGTGTGGCCAGGTTCCAAAAATGTATGATCTATAATATATTCCAATGAATGATTTTCTTTTATGAACAGAAGGAACATAGCAGAGACATAGGAATTTTTATTTTGGCCTGAACATGAGTCACTATAGAACGTTATTTTATTGTCAGAAGAAGGTAAAGATTGTAAATGTTTGAAAATGAAGCAATCTCATTTCCACCCCTTCGCGCAGTTTCCTCGTGCCACATAAAACAGCAGGAATCATTCGTTTTTAAGTCGTGGATTGTAAGATTGAAGGTCCAAAGCTGCCTTTTATAGAAACTAACTGAGTTTATTAAAAATGGTGTTGGTAGGCACTGTTGTTAATCAAACGCGAACGCTGCCATATCGTTGTTTTGTCTAGCATTTTCTTTATCGACCCTTTTTTGCTCAAAGCCAAAATCTCCCTTTGTCACATGAATTATCTTCTGCTCCACCAGAACTTGTTTTTCTGTTTCATTCTGGGCTATTTTTATCTTTGACAGAAATCCGTCGCAAGTTGCACAAGTGTCAAGTTTGGGAGCTTTGAATTTTAAATTCATTGTTTTAAATTTCCCAGCATATTTGGTAAGGCTTACAGGATTAGAAACTTAAATTTCATTACTATACATTCGATGCATTATGCAGAAATTTAAACTATCATTAATATATTTTTTAGATGTGTGAAGACGGCTGTAATGGCTTTCATACGATGGGAACTTATTTATGTGGTTGCACACTTCCTCTTCTTGATCCAATGTTAATTTGTTCATAGGAATCCCTTTACCCCGACAATTCTTAAACGGTACGCTTGGACTTGAAACATTTTTTGCTATTACGTTTCTAATGAAACTCTCCGTTTCAGAACAACAGATCGTAAAATGTGTTCGTCAAACTTGTGTTCTCATACCAACATATTCTAAAAAGTACTTGACAGATTTTTCACGACTTCGCTTTCTTTGGCTTGCGTTAAATAGAGTATCGCATTTTTTATATTCTAGATTCAGAAGATTTCAATATAAAGTACTCTCTGATCATAGGTTCCCACAGCCCAATAATGTTTAAATAATCGTTGTATCTGCTCGAATGAAATTTTATCCCGACAGTTGCTTCGACACATTTCAAAGGGTTTTGGAGCTCTAGCATGTATAACTTTCCCAGAAAGTGTTTTATATGATTTTCCAGCGTTCCTTAATTTCTGACGAAAGCGTTTTTTATTCTATATTTTTGATTTGGATGGTCATTGCTAATCTGGAAATTCAAAACTTCGCTATTTTCACTTTCAGGGTGCGAATCAGAAGAAGTACCATTATTATTTATTATATAATCAGTGTCTTTTGCAGAATCATCGGAATTTTCCCGTTCTGGGAACTTATCATATGTTGTATTTAATGATGGAGATATTGAATTTCTATTTTCAACGAGTGTCTAGGCAATGGTAACAAAGTAGCTACATAATTGTTTTTTGTAACTATTTTGTTTTGTTTTGTTGATTTAAGGCAAGCTTATTAATTGCTTCCACATAAAATCAAGTACATACGTTCAAAATATCAAAAATATCAAAAACCGGTATCTTCAAAAGGACATTCAAACTAAAAAAACATTAAATCAATCTTACCTTCAGCTCTTGCTTTTTCTTTAAGCATTCGTGCCAGCGCCAAAAGTCTTTGCGATCGAGACATTATTAATTTTAATTAAGTTTTTTTTTTTTTCAAAAAATTAGTATATATAAAAACACTAGGAACAACACACAGGACAACTAAGCTCGTTTAAGAACACAGGAAAAACACAGCACTAAAGTCTATTTAGACAACACTTATTCTATATTATGATATAGAAAAAGAACTAAACTATACTTAAGAAACACTTTTATTTATTTTGTCTTACGGAATAACAACCAATCTCGAGATAAGGTTTTCAATAACTGAATTACTGACGGGGAATAAAAACTAAAGTCAATTTAGGTTCTTCGCGCATCGGAATTTTATTTTGGAATAAGCGCTAAACTGCAGATAGGAGACTCTTTTTGCTTATTCTTTCTTGGGGAATAACCACTAAACTGGAGTTAAGTCGTTATTCCCTTTTACAAAAATGAAAAAAAAAATATTAACACGGAAAAACAGCTAAAATCAAGTTTAGCTATTTTTCCGCCACAAACAAATGTAAAAATTTTATGAATTTAACGAAGAAAAACAACTAAAATCAAGTTTAGTCTTTATTCCTTGATGTTAGTCGTACAAACATGTTATCTTAACTCAACTTTAGATAATAAATTTCGTCTTTTCTGAGTTTAGTTGTTTTTCCTTAATCTCAACTTAAAAAAGTGACTTAAGCTATTATGTTTTTTTGAAATTGTGGCCACATTTTTAAAGATAGAAAGCTGAAAAAAATTTACAAAATAGATTGAATCATGCTGAATATAATGGCATCAAAATCTCCATTTCGTCTAAAGTCGACTTTAGCGGTTATGGCTTGTGGGCACAGAACTAATAACGTAACGTAATTAATCACTTTCTAATTTCTTCTCATCCAAAGCGGACGTGTTTTATGCGATTAGATTAGTTTTTTGGAAGTTTGTAGACTCTTTTCTGCGCACATATTCAACAACAGGTTATGGGCCCAGAAGCTCCTAAATAGATAAAGCATTTATATTAGTATATTTTTAGCAACAGACGAAATTTATAATAATGGCTAACAGCCTCCCATCCCCCGAGAAAGCTACGGCACGTGGCGCTTCGCAGTTTAGACATATCTCGATCTTGAGGATTTGTGGTCCTGCGTCGTGAGTGATGAGGAAGAAGACATCAAGAGAATCACCATGGCGAGGTCGAGAATATTCCTTCTCTTAGAACCCATCAACCATGTTGGGATAGATTGCAGTCTGCTTTTGAAGACAACGGGCTGTCTCGGAGAGTGGGTTTGTTGCGCAAACTCATTAGCACAAAGCTGGAAGACTGTTCATCCGTGGAGGTGTACGTGAGTGACATTATCTCGACAGCACACAAACTGAATGGCATCGGCCTAAAGGTTATGGAGGAATGAGTGTGTACTTTGTTATTGGCTGGATTAAGTGACAATTATAAGCCTATGATTATGGGCATTGAGAGCTGCGGCATGTAAATCACTGGCGATTAAGTCAAGACAAAGATACTTCAGGATGTGAAGTTGGATGAGTCGGATGCAGTTGCTTTTTATGGTGGCAAACGTCGCTTTCAGAAGAAGAGATCAATGGTGCTGGTGGTGGTTCAAGTGGTCGTGTTGTCTCTAGTGTTGGCAGAAGTACCGGCGGTGCGCGGTGGTGGCGTTAGTGGAAGCAGTGGTCCTAGATGTTACCAGTGCAACAGTTTTGGACATTTGGCACGAAATTGTCCTTCGAAGCAATCCAACAAACAGATAGTCAAACCTACGTTTTTATACACATCGTTTTCTCTTTCATCCGTGCAACCAGGTGCATGGTATGTTGATTCCGGTGCATCCGCACATATGTGCTCAGACCCAAGGCTTTTGTCTTTTGTATTGGAAATGTGTATTTACCAATTGATGATTGCAAGGTCAAGGTGGAAAATGTGTTTTGCATACCTGACCTCTGTGCTAACCTTCTTTCTGTAAATCAGATCGTACGCAAATTAAATAAAGTGATTTTTGACTCTAAAGGTTGTAAAATCTATGATCCAGAAAATAATTTATTGGCCTCAGCTTCTCTTGAAGGAGAGCTTTTCAAGCTGGACTGTACAGACAGATCATGCTTTAAATTTGGGGCATAGAAGAATGGGTCATTTAAATTTTAGTAGCGTTCAAAGCATGCTCAATGGTTTTGGTTATTCCAATTTAGAATTTATTCAGGAGAATGTAAACAGTGAGGTCTGTGCCAAGGGCAAACAGTGCCGTAGGCCATTTAAGAAACCAGGTGCCAGGGCAAGTGATGTGTTGCAGGTTATACACTCCGACTTGTGTGGGCCGATCAATGTTGCGAGCATGGGTGGTGCACGTTATATTTTGACGTTTGTGGATGATTTTACAAGGAAAACGTTTGTATATTTTTTGCGTGCGAAGTCAGAAACGTTGAATCGTTGTAGAGAATTCAAGGCCCGTGTGGGAAACGAATGCAACAAGAATATAAAGGCACTTTGAACAGACAACGGATCTGAATACTGTGGAAAAGAATTTCAGCGTTTACTTCGTCAGTCAGGAATTCAGCATCTTACAACAGCACCTTACACACCCGAACACAACGGTCTAATTGAAAGGATGAATAGAACTATCATCGAAAAGGTACGATGTATGCTTCTTGATGCTAATCTCCCAAAGCATTTTTGGGCCAAAGCAGTCTCTACAGCAGTCTTCCCTATCAATAGATCTCCGAGTAGTTCATCAACATGTAAAATCCATGAGGAAGCGTGGTTGGTGTTTCTTGCGAACATTTGGTTGCAAGGCGATGGTGCACATACAGAAGCAGAAAAGGAAGAAGTTGGATGCGAAGTCAGAGGCATGTGTATTCCTTGGATACTGTGATGGCTCGAAAAGTTATAGACTCTACAATCAAGACAAAGACAGGATAGTGATTAGCCGTGACGTTATATTTTTCGAAGATGAGCATCTATATCCAGTGGATAATGATTCAAGGTCCTATTTTTTCGAGATTGGTTCAGAAGTGAGAATAGTGAAATCGAATACATTCTACGGCATTCAGTTTCGAGCACGATAGAAGCACCAGACCAGATGAGGAGAAGCAATCGAATACCGAAACCGATAAAGAGAGACGACTACATATCGTATGGAGTAAAAAGAGGTGAGTTTCTTGTGACTGCATTCTTGCAGGGAGATTTACCGGACCTAATTTATATGCTACAACCTGAAGGGTTTTCTGATAAAACTGGTAAAGTATGTTGCTTGAAGAAATCTTTATATGGTCTAAAGCAGGCTAGAAGGCTTTGGAATAAGAAGCTAGACACCGCACTTCTACAGTTTGGATTGGAGAAATCAAAAGTTGACCCGTGTGTATATTTTTCTCACAAGAATGCAAGTCCGATTATTGTAGCTGTATATGTCGATGAAATTTTAATTTTCTCCAAAGATTTTGAAACAAAGAAAAAACTAATATTGTATCTTCATAGTTCTTTCCATATGAAGGACATGGGAGATTCCCGTTTTGTTTTAGGAATTCAAATAAAAACGAAATGGTGAGAAGGGTTCTATCAGCATTGACCAAGAACATTAAAGAAGTCTGGTTCCAACAATATGGAGCCACATACTCGTACTTCACGACGTTCACTAACCATTTTGAGAGAGATGTTTCCAGGGCATCTTCTTTATGGGGAGACATTACCTGGCCACCAAGGTCCTCCGATTTATCACCTTCCGATTTTTTTCTTTGGAGACATTGAAAGGCCCAAGTCTACACTCATCGCCCAACATCTTTGGAAGCACTTAATGGGGCAATCACTCAGAAAGTGCAGCCATTACACCACAAATGACTCGACGAGCAATGGAAATCTTTCGTGAAAGGCTTCGTAAATGTGTTAATAATAATAGAGGACAATATTTAACGGGTATAATGTTTAAAACTAAGTAATTATTTAATTTAATGTAAAATGACATATTGTTTAATTTAAAAAATTCAATAAAATTTATCTGTTAAATTGTTTATTTATTTGTCACTGCCTTTTAAAATATGGGGGATATTTTTTCCGGACCCTGTATATTTACTTTTGGAGGAATTCGCATTGGTTACTATAGGCTGCGTAAGCTACTTCCGCGTTAATTTAATTTTTTCGATTTCAAAATTAATTTTTACGGCACGAAAAATCAAAATAAACTTTTAAGAAAAAAATACCAGTTGCTAATAACAGAAGTGCCATTTTAAAAATTTCAAATTAGAAAAAATCAACATCAAAGCGGGCCATCGTAACGCAGACGAAGCCGAAGCTGAAGCGTGTTTGTTTGTGTTTCAGCCATAAGTCTCTTGAAACATTTTTGAGAACTCTACATTGTATTAAAAATGGAGCCTAATATCACAGTGTTACATCTATCCACGCAATAATAATAATTTCTCTCTAACACCATATGTGCAAAAAATTGTTTAAACATAGCCTCGAATTGTTTTTATCAAGGAGGAATTCCTTATGTAGTTGGATTAGATGAGGGTCGTTAACATCATAGATATTGATACAACAACATTTTTTTTATTTAAAAAAAAATAATTAATTGCAAAGTTGCATTTTAAATTAGCGAAACATTTTAACTTTTCAAACAAAATCTAAAAAATTGAAAAAAGTCTTTTCACTATGCAAATTTTTTGAAACACTGCACTTTACTTTCCAGGATATTATTATTTTGCAAAGTGAAAAGAGAAAAATGTTTGGTGAAAAGAACCAACCTTCAAAGCTAAAACTTTTGTCTCAGATACTATACCCCATATGATCTTGGACTGGAAAGCATCCAAAGAACACTCGTTCTCTGATCATAGATATATCCAGTTCAATATAAATGTGGATGATAACCCGAGTCCATTGACTTTTCGAAACTATCGGAAAACTAACTGGGCTTCATACAGGAATTCATTACAGAGTTTACTAGAACCTGGACTATCTAGTCCTTCCTCTAACACTAATGAACTTGGCAACAAAGTCAATGACCTTACCTCAGTTATGAATAGATCGCTAGAAATTGCTTGTCCACTTATACACATAAGAAGAAAGAAGAAACCACAATGGTGGGCCTCAGAGCTTGACTCACTCAAGAAAGAATGCAGGAAACTTTTCAATCGGGCCAAAGCCGCAAGACTAGCCTCTTATTGGGACTCTTACAATGAATCCCTAAGAATTTACAAGAATTCACTAAGAAAATCTAAGCGATCTTCATGGCGATCCTTCTGTGGCACGATAGAAGAAACTTCTGAAACCTCTAGGTTACGGAAAATTCTTTTAAATAGTCCAGCGATGCCAAGCTGCCTGAAAAATGCAGACGGCTCCTGGACAAATTCAAGTAATGAATCGCTGAACTTACTATTGGACACTCACTTTCCTGGTAGTTCTCTTACCGAAATTTGCTACAATTATATACGTTCAAGTTCAAATACAACGTATCCACAAGGTCTGATCAATAATCCTAGAGGCAATTTTTACCAGCTGTCTTTACCTGGTCCATGTTTCCTCGGCATGGAGAGAAGTTAAAGTTGTTTTTATACCCAAAGCGAGTAAAGGCTCGCAAGTCAATCCTAAAGATCTACGACCTATAAGTCTATCATCATTCCTTCTTAAGACCTTGGAAAGATTGATTGATATCCATTTAAGGGCAAGTATCGATACAAGACTTCTGTCTTCGTCTCAACATGCCTACTGTAAAGGTAAATCGGTGGAAACAGATTTACCTTAAATAGATTTACAGATAAAGAGTTCATTAAGGTTGTTTTCCTTGACATCGAAGGTGCCTTTAACAACGTGGACACATCTGCAATCACATCTACACTAAAATTACAAAATGTAGAGAGTTCGGTTCGGCAGGTAATTCATTAATGCTTGCTAGCAGAATAATTAACTCAAAACTGGGCAACTCTTCTGGTAGACGATTCGGTAGTAGAGGGACACCGCAAGGTGGTTCAGAGTGATCGCCTATGCGGACGGCGACGTTGCTATAGCAGTTTCAGGAAAGTAGCTTAACACCTTAAAAGAACTCTTAAAAAATGCTTTAGACAGACTTATACTTTGGGCTGATCGGTGTGGACTGGGTGTCAACCCACACGAAACCGATTTAGTCTTATTTTCGAGGAGATACAAAATTCCGTTTGTCCAACTAAAACTCTCAGACGAGGCTAAATACCTGGGTCTTGTCTTGGATAAAAAACTTAATTGGAAACGCAATGTACAGGAAAGAGTCAAAAAAGCTACTGTAGCTCTCTTTTCTTGCAAAAAAGCTATTGGTAATAAATATGGCTTACAACCCAGAATCACGCATTGGCTATAACCACCGGTAATCAAACCGATTTTAATGTACGGTTTGACAGTATGGTGGACTGCTTTCGAGAAAGGTATAAACAGGGATATGATAAATAAAGTCCAACGTTCAGCTTCCTATGTATAAGCGGATCGCTTCGCACGACCCCATCTGCGGCACTGGACACCTCAGTCAAAGCTTCGTGGCAGTGGACTAACAACAACATTGGCCAATCTGTAATTCTTAGGTATTTAGAGTCAATTCCAAAGCACACAGACTACACCATCCCTAACTGCAATTCGACAGATATTTCCAGATTTATATACCTCCCAGATCTTTTTGTTGGGATATTCAATCCATTTTTACACAGATGGGTCAAAAACAAAAGAAGGGTGTGTACTCTGAATGACTGAAATTAAGTCTCTTATTCCGCCTTCCCAATCATTGTAGCGTGTTCCAGGCGGAACTTTTGGCGATAAAGGAAGTCTTGTCCAGGCTTAAAGAAAACGTGATGTCAACATCTGATATCCGATCCGTATTTTCTCAGATAGACAGGCTGCTATTAAATCTCTGAACTCTGTCTCTACAAACTCTTTAACAGTCCATAACTGTCGATCACCTCTAATGAAGATGGCACAACAGTTTAATATTCACCTTTGCTGGGTGCCGGGCCCTAGAGACATCCCAAGTAAATGTAAAGCAGATGAACTCGTCAGGAACGGTACAGTGCAGCCCATCCCACCACGTTTGGCACATACTGGCATACCAATCGCTACTCGTAAACTGTTGCTAATGCAAGACGCTGTGGGGAGGGCAGGCACCAGGTGGAACAACATCACCACGTGTCAAGTCACAAAAAACATCTGGCCAAGACTGGATTTAAAACGTTCAAGGTACTTCCTCTCTCTAAGCAGATCGCATATAAGATCGATAATAGGTGTCCTAACCGGACACTGTCTAAAAGGAAAGCACGCCACGCGACTAGGCGTATTTTCAAATGACTTTTGCAGAAGATGCATGGACGAGGAAGTGGAAGAAACAGTTCTTCACCTTTTCTGCACATGGCTCGAAAACACAAAAATTACCTAGGAGAATTCTTCGGATATTTAGAAGAGAAACTTTAACCATCGTTCAATTAATATCACAAATCAGGCTACAAACACAATTGACGAAGCAACAGATTTGATATTGAGCACTATTAGAGAGTCAGCAGTTACCTATTCAAATAATAGAGGAAGCGTTTTTAAATCTAGTTGGTATGACGAGGAATGTAGGAGAAGTAGAGAACAATCTTTCAAGTTTTTGAAACTTTTTAGGAAAACGAATAATTTGGCTTTCAAATCCTTGTATTTGGAGTCAAATAAAGCATTTAAAAATCTATGCAGCCGTAAAAAACAACTTTTTCTCAACAACTCTGCATTAAATCTATTACAGGGCAGAGATCCTAGAGTGGTTTGGGCTAATGTGCGTATTTTAAGTGGGCGCAATAAGCCGCCTGTTATTTGCATTAGCGCCGATCAAATGGCATCGTATTTCGAAACACTTCTACTGGCGGATCGAAATCAAATATTTATAAGCTTTGCGTTACCGTTCATTCACATTGAAGAGTTAGATGCTCCATTCTCCATGCATGAACTGCTCATTGCATTAAATAAAATGAAAGACAGCAAAGCTCCGGGTTTAGATGGCATCCCGGCTGAGTTTTACAAAAATGCCAGCTCACAGTTTCTTGAACATATTTTAGTTTTGTTTAACAGAATTTTTGATAAGGAAGATATCCCAAATTCTTTTCGGTCTTCATAGATCTCTGCAATTTTTAAAAAGGGTGACCCAAATCTTCCTGAAAACCACAGGGGAATTTCTGTCCTTAGTTCACTGCGGAAGCTATTCACTCAAATTCTATACTTAAAACTTGCTAGTTGGGCTGAAAGAAATAATAAAATAAGCTGTTTCCAAGCTGGGTTTCGTGCTAATCTCTCCACAGTGGACCAAATCTTCACTCTCACTAGTGTAACTAGACGCTTTATAGAGTAGAAAACAAATCTGTATGCATTTTTCGTTGATTTTAAAGCAGCCTTCGATACCATCAACCGAAGCTCATTATTATTTAAACTTTCATGTAACGGTCTATCAACATAACTTATAAAAATTTATGAGCAACTTCTCTCAAATACGACAGCTGTGGTTAAAAATGGCATGAACACGTCGAAACAATTTAGGTCAGAAACAGGTGTCCCACAGGGTTGCATTTTGAGTCCCTTGGTTTTCTTGCTCTTTATAAATGACATTGAAGATAATATACCAGGTGGTGTTGTTTTTGGTGATCTAGTTATCAAGGTGCTCCTTTATGCGGATGACCTTGTTATTTTAACTGATAATCCTGTGACGCTTCAACTCCAAATTAACAAGTTAAAACAATATTGTGATTTGTGGGACCTTCAAATAAATAATGCGAAGTCTATAAGATCATGATATTCAGACACCATAATCGCAGTGCACGAAATGACCGTTCTTGGAACTTGAGCGGTTCAAATATAGAAGTAGTGAAGGACTTCAAATATCTAGGTTTCAAAATAACACACAATCTGAGCTTTCGAAGTCATATAAGAGATAAATTGACCGCAGTAAAAGCAGCTATTAACTGTATGTTGTCAAATTTTTCCAATAACAAAAATATAGATCCGGCTTCGAAATTTAAAGTGTTTGATTCAACCGTTAAAAGCTGCATTTGCTATGGAAATGAAGTTTATGGCTACATGCAATTAGACGAAATAGAAACTATCCAAAGATATTTCTTCAAGTGAATCTTTAGACTCCCATCTAACCCCCAATTATGCCATACACGTTGAGTCGGGACTACCACCAATTTTTTTAAAGAATCTAAGAGCGAATGCAGACTATATAATCAAAGTCATGCAAAGATCTAACAACAATTTGCAAAAAAGGATTCTCCTAACAGCGTTACGGTACAGATACACACCTTTTAAAGATTGGAGTGATTTGGGACTCAGAACATAACTTTCCTTTGACGTTTTGTTTGGATAATCTAGATTCGTGAAGGAATGAACATTACGATTGTATTTCTGTTATAGATGACAACATTTTTCAGACATTTCTCAATCGGGCAAGGGAGTCCGAATCTAGATCATTATACAGTAAACTTAATTTCTCTTTGGAGGAAGCAAATTATTTTCGAACCGAGTTCACTTTTGTTGAGATAAGTCTGATATTTAAGGCTCGCACGGAGATGCTTGAGCTTAACTATAGACCTCACAGAAATGATATAAATCCTAACTTTACATTATGTAACCTCAATCAAATTGAAAATGTTTTCCACTTCCTAGCGTTATGTCCGATCTTACAAGAGATCCGGCGTTTCTACTTCAGTAAGAGCTTCCTTTCGTTTGAGGACTGTCTTGGAGTTTTGAATGGTGAGGGTGGTTGGAAACTTCTTATCCGTTTTTTATCTGAAGCTGTTGCGTATAGAAATTCATTCGTGGACCTCTAATGTAATGTTCATTCTAATATAATTTTGTTTTAGCTAAACTTAAAGCCCGTTTCAATGTTGATATTGAAAGTCATTTACTGCTATTCCATTTTTTTTATGTATTTTTTATGTATCTAAATATCAATGATTAAACCTAAAAAGTTACCAATAAGCTCAACTATACCAAACTAATATTTATTTCAAGACATATGTTAGTAGTTTTTGTTTTTGTTAAACTGAAAGCCTGTAACATTTGTTATTTTCAAATCAAATAAATCGTTCAATCTGGCATACTTAATCATAATCAGTATATTAATCTTAAATTATTTTGTAAATTGTTAATTTTTATTATATAACAGCTTAAAAAAAACTTCTCTCTCAATGTTTAAAATTTAGATATAACCGGCAGACGTCTAAATAGCCATTCTTGTAAATCTTTAAAATGTAAGTGAGCCTGTATTTTTTTTGTGAAGAAGAAATAAAGATAATAATAATAAATAATAATTCTTCTTTAACGATCTAAACGATCTAAATCATATCAGTATAATTAGCCTCTCACGTTTCGTAAGGGACTCAAACTGGCACCATTGAGCTTAGGAGGAAGCCTCAAGATTTATGTGGTACCACAATGGGCCATTTAACTGGCGTAAATGTGTCCGTTTCCATTTTGGACAGCCACTATAACCTAACCTAACCTTGGTGAAATAGCCTCCTTGCATTTAAAACATGCCCCTTTAAAAAAATAAATAAAGAAAATGGTAAGATGATTTTGCAAACTATAAATCCATCTCTTCTAGATACAATTTAAATCATTTAAGTATCATATTTAATTTTCAATTGACTCTTGACTAAAGTTAAAGAAATGTCAATTATTTTTATATTATGTACATATATATTTAAAAAATTGATGTAATTGAATTTTTAAGACAACATATTCGTTTCAAGAACAAATGACTTACCTTCAAACTCTTTTGCCTTATTTGTTTAAAACCGTTTTATCATTAATGGTTTCATTTAGATTTGTTTAAGACAGGCAAAATCTAACAACTTATGAAGTCTTTTCGAATATTATAATATATTAATCTTGAAGTCGGATTTGAATTAAGGCCATCAGTGTCATTTGTAATTTGGGCTATCTTTTTTAAAGTTTGAAAAACCTTACAAACAATAAAATCAATGGTTTACACATACTGTACGGTATAAACAGGGCATATGTAAATTGTTTTTTTAAAACTTAAGATATCTGAGCAAATACTTGCGGTATACTTATAAATTATTTTGTTTTTTTTTAAGAATTAAAACTCAACTTGGTAAATATAAGAATACTGAATATATAAACACAACCATGACCGTGAAATAAATTAATTTTAATGTGCCTTATTATAAAAATAAAGGTATTTATCTAAAGATAAAAATAGGTAACTGGTTTTTATCTTTTGCATCATCATTCAGAAGTTTAAAATCTTTCACAGAGTTAAAATGTCCACTGACAAAAATACATTTGTTGTTATTCTTTTGAGTGAGAGATATTTTTTATAAATTGTAATTATTGTCTCTTAAATTTTTTGACAAATGTTTATTTTCAGTTCTTGTTCAATCATTCAGCTACAGATGCATTTTGGGAAGTGATTTCGATTCGGTCAGAATTATTTTCTATTTTGGGTAAGTTTTAGGTTAATTTATGTATTTTTGAGTTCATCTCAGTTTTGTTTCTGAATATTTACAAGGCCGACCTATTATGAAAACCAATCATATGAGCTTCACGATGCAGCTTCAATTTTGAAACACCCCAAATTCGTCCATAAGAATACCAATTTATATCTCCATGGCTATAATAACACCCAAGAGAATTTCAGCGTGCATTTAATGGTGGATTCTTATTTGAAAGGAAACGCTTACAACTTTCTGACACTTGATTTTGCTGCTCTGGTCAATGGAAGCTATTTTTCAGCACAGCGTAGTATTTTAGAGGTTAGTTTTAAGAACTTCGATAAGCCATGAGATTCATAATTGGATTTTTTGTCTGTATCAGCTTGTTCCCCGAATTTCCGGTTCTATTTTTGACCTAATTGATGCTGGTTTGGATGTGAATTCATTCGGCTTAGTGGGTCACTCTCTTGGGGCAGTTGCGATTGGATTAATTGGGAGAGACATTCATCAGAGGTCTAATGGAAGCATCCTTCTTCCGAGGTTAGTCGTTCATTTAAAAATCTTTAATCAAATGTAACAAATCAATATTTTATGATAAAGGATTTCACTTTTGGATCCATCGAATCCAGAAGCTCATGATGATTTTATTTTACCGGAAATTAAAAAGACCGATGCCAGATTTATCGATGTGATTCATTCGAGTGCTGGCCAAGTTGGGACATCGAAACACTCTGGTCATGCTGATTTTTGGCCAAATGGCGGAACGCCCATACAACCAGGGTGTCCTGAAGAAAGTATTAGCAGTTAAGTTTTAATATTTCTTGTGTATAAAAACGTAAGGATATGTTAAGTTTTCTGTGGAACGCAATTTCAGAATTCTGCAGTCACCACAAATCTTTCGCTTACTGGGCCCAAAGTGTTGCTAAAGTTAATTCAAAACAATTGCTTTCTTATCGAGCAAAGAACTACGAAACTTTTTTGGAATACAAAAAGGCAATTATAAGAACAAGAGGAGTCCCAATGGGAATAAATTGTCCAAAGAGGTTTGATATTTGTTTAAGTGTAAATTTAAACTAATCTTTGATAATTAATTTAATTGTTTTATATTTGTAGTGCATACGGTGATTATTATCTTGAATTGGATAGTACTTATGGAGAAAACGGTGATCCTTCGGTTGTTCCAAAATGAAACACTAGCATTTTTTTAAAGTTTGTGATATACTCAAATATAAATGATTTATACAAAATTTAATAAATAAGGTTAACTTTAGTAATTACCTAAAATGTACTTTATGTTTCATCGAATATTGAAATGCCCGATGATTAGTAACGTGAAACTGAAATTTGACTCCCAAATTAACGAATTGAAATTATTGAATGTAAATGATATTTCCAAATGCTGCACTATCAGTTGAAATATTTTGTAGCGAGAGAAAAATGAAACTTAAAAGATAGAAGTTAGATTGGTTTTTGATAGTGAACAAAAACACTTTGCCAATTATTAACAATGGCCAACAAGTGGTTGCGGGGTTTTCAGCCATTAATTAAATTTGTATGAAATGGCACAAGTTATATTTTGTCTTACGACCGGAAAGTCTTAGACAATATATATATATAATTAAAAAGAGGCTGGGACGCGACCCACATTGATAACTTCCAATCCCTTGTGTCGATCTGTCTTGCTTAAAGTTTTATAGGTTTTCGTGTTGGGTCAAAAAAGTTGGTAGTTGAATTATTCGTAAAAAAAGTAAAAATTACTGGCAATATTTGTCATATAAAAAATAGTTTAATTTGAAAATCTAGTTTTGTTAAATAGATTTTTAGTCGAAAACAAATTTTTAACAATTTTGGAAGGATTTCTTAAATTTTTACAAAATGGATGAATGAAATTAATTTCAGAGACATCAAGAACCGAACATCAATTTTTACCAAATTTGCGTACTATTTCTTGTAAATTTTATATGAAATAAAAAAGTTTGAAGACAATTTTTATAATTTTTACCAATATCTCAAATTTTTGAAAAGATATTTGAGTTGAAAATCAATTTTTACCAACTTTTGTTAAATTTTTTGTTAATTTATTTTATTAAATAACCGTTTTTTTATAAATCAAAAAAACTTTTAAAAATTTGTTACCTCGAATATTTTATGAACAAAAACTGATTTAATCTCCTTTTTAATTGTATGCAACGAAGAATAATGTTTTTGACTTCTGATAAAATTTTGAGAAAAATCGAGTTGACAGTTTTATTTATAAAAATAGAACTCTAAAAAAAAAACATTCCTCAAAGTCGGTAAAAAATGAATATCGATTTAAATATCTTTTCAAAAACTTAAAATATTGGCTTCAAATTAATTTTATCTTATAAGAAACATTGTTTTCAACATTTGGTAAAATTTTTAAAAAATTCAAATTGACAGTTTTTTTTACAAAAAAACTCTAAGAAAAAACAATACTAAAACTTGGTAAGAATTTACTTTCGGCTCAAATAGCTTTTCAAAAATTAAAAATATTGGATTCAAACTTATTTTATACAGAAAATATTGTTTTTAATATTCAGTAATTTTTATATAAAAATCCAACAGTCCGTTTTGTCATAAAAAATAATATTTACAAAAAATTGATACGAGTACATATAGACAAACTTTTAAGCAAGACAAATCGACAGACGGGATGGGAATTTATCAGTGTGGGTCGCATCCCAGCCTCTTTTTTTTGGGTCATCACCAGACATCCCTTAATAAGTGTGCCAAGTTTTAAAACTGTTGGATTTTTTGTTTTTAGGTGAAAATCTTTATTAACTGGACTATGTGTATGTTTTTCTTTTGCAAGTACTCATTAGGTGAACAGCAAGTTTTAGTGTGGTTAAGTGAGTCCAATAAATAAATGAAATATAAAAGGAAATCTGGAGATTTCAATGGAGGTCCTAAGAATGAAGAAAGTCTTAAATTTCCTAGGATGGTCTTGAAATATCAAGATATGTCTGAGAGATTTCAGCGGTGGTCTTGTTAGCCCTCGAAATGTCAATTCATTTGAGGTCTTAACAACATATTAAGCAGGCCAGGAGATTGAGGTTGGGAGATTCAAGAGGAGATTTTGAAATCATTAAGGAGGCCTTGAAATTTCAAGGAAAGCCTTGACATAACAGTTGATAACAGGTAAAAATGCTCTCAATAAACCAAGAAATGTCATAAAATAGCAAGTAAGGTCTTGAAATTTAAATGGAAGTCTGAGAAAATGTTTCATCAAAAGGAAGGGTTTTTGTGTTGAATTAGTTCCTTTAAATGTCTTAATTTAACGAATACAGTAGATTACTTTTGATAGATTAGTTTTCCGGAATTTCATATTTTGTGTGATGCATAACTCATAGGATGAAAAGTATATTCATAATTTTACTTATAAAGTATTCGTTTATAAAAAATGATTGTGTAAAAACAATCAAAACTTTATAATAGGCGATTTGTTTTGACAGTTCTTGAAGAAGATTCGAAACGCAAGGAAAAACTATTATCATTTATTGAAAGCTTGAAACACGAAATTAATTTAAAGCAACTTTAGTTAGAAAATGACACTTTTATTTATATTAATTCAACAATTTTGCTGAATGCTTTCCCATGTTAATGTATTTTTTCATATCTTTTTTTTGTTCAATGCTCACATTTAAGACGTGTTGAAATGCACATTTTTTAATAAAATTGACTTACTATTTCACTATTTAGTAAATCATTAACATATTGGAAAAGTTATTAGAGTAACAGTAGGGTTTTTTCAACCTTGCTCCAATGTTTTCAAACATAAAACTTTAACTTTAACTTTAACAACTAAGTGTAATAAGAGTGCTGTTGGTAATGTTTCTAATCAAGTTAAAAATTCTAAATCTCAACGATCAAAAAAGATAGTATTTGGCACCGCTGCCCTTGTGGACGGTAAATTTACACTTCAGTCTGTACCTCGTCTACAATTTCTACATCTTTCGAAACTGGATAGTAATGTGACTGAGGAAAATGTAATTGAATATGCCCCAATGAAGTTAAATATTGAAAAGAATACCATGCGCTCTTTTAAACTTATAATAAAGGAGAAGATTTAACTTTACTCCGGTTTGTGAATTTCAAGCTAGGCCAAGCCACTTCGATGCTGCTTTGGAAGCTTCAATCTGGCCTAAATATGTCCAATTAAAGAAATTTGTAAATTTTCCGAAAGTGGATGGCAACATCAAGATGAAATAGCTGATCCAAAGTGTAAAGCGAATTTATCTGAAATTCGCGTATATTTTCAAAATGCTGGTGGTTTACGTACGAAAACTAACGAGCATTTTCTATCATCATCTCTTCATGAGTTCGATATCATTATCATTGTTGAATGAAACATGGCTGAATTCAAATTTTACATCGTGTGCGCTCTTTGATTCTTCGTACAACGTTTATCGTAAAGATTGTTCAACTAAGACAGGATGGGATCGAGGAGGTGGTGTTTTGATTGCCGTCCGAACAACTATCAACAGTACTTAACACAAATTAAAGAATGATGTAGATGATATTGAGCAGCTTTGTGTTTGTGTAAGTTCTGAAGATTCTGCTGAAATTAAAGATTTATTTTGTATTGTAAGTTATATCCGCCCAACGAGCGGAGTAGATTTATATACCGAACATATTTCTAATGCTCAAGCAATAGTAAGTGAATTAAGACATAACCATTTTCCTTGTATACTTGGCGATTTCAACATTGGTGATATCGACTGGTGCTCCAAGGAAGAAGATCATATTTTGATACCTTTCAATACAAATAAAGATGTAGAAATATTAGTTGTTGATTCATTTTCTTTTATGTCCCTGTTTCAAATTAATAATGTTAAGAACAGTTTAAATAGAATATTGGATTCAGTTTTTATGAACAATGACTTAAAGTATTCCTTAAAAAATGTCTGATTTTCCTCTTTAAAATAACTCTATTCATCATACGGCTATTTCTCTCTCTTTTGAAAATTATAATTATGCTTCTGCCCCCCTCGAAAAACAAAAAAACTGCATTAAATAATTTTTTATAATACTATCAACTTGAAGAATTTCTTAAAGGCAAGTCTCTAGATGATATGTTTGAAAGTATTGTAAATGAAGGCATTGAACAATTTGTTCCTACCTTAACTAAGAAAAAGACGTTTAAGCTTAAATGATTTAACAAATGATACAAAATTTAGAGAATGCTAAGAATAAAGCATTTAAGCGTTATAAAGAAACAAATTCTTCGGACGATTGTGCAGTATTTTTTCAATTAAGAAAAGAATTTGATTTTCTCAACAAGTTTTTGTATTAACATTATATTATAAACGCTGAATCGAATCTTTTTGGATATTTCTGAACTCTTAAAGAAATTGTTCATCTTTTCCTCAATGTATGGAATAAGATGAAATTACATCCCGTGATATTCAGTCCTCATGTGACTTATTGTTCGATTCTTTGAAACTTCTTATAATTGTGATATTTTTAAAAATATCAACAGCTTGTATCCTGATATAACTCTTTTGATTGATTTTAAACTACAGAGTTTTTTTAGAACAGGATGTTTTGGATAGCTTAAAAGAAATTGAAGTGTCAAAAAAACCTGGCTTTGATATTATTCCTCCTATTCCTTTGTCAAAATGTTCGTATTCACTTTGTAGTGTTTTAACCCTTATTTTTAATAAATCTTTACAAAGTGGTGTTTTTCTTAATGATTGGAAAATATCTTATACAGATCCCATTTATAAGAGTGGTCTTAAGCACTTAGTGAAGAACTATAAACCAATACCAAAACTTTCAGTTATTCCCAAACTTTTTGAAAAAATGGTCACTCAAAGACTTTATTTTGCTGTCAAGAATTTCTTGTTTCAAAAACAACATGGTTTTGTAAAGGGTGTGTAAAAAGTGTAATTTAAGTCACTTTGCAAATTATTGTTATAGTCATGTCGAAAAGGGTAGACAAGATGATGTCCTGTATGCTGATTTTGTTAAAGCCTTTGACCGCGTGCATCATGGTCTTCTCCTACAAAAACTTAAGATGTTAGAATTGAATGCTTCATTTTTACAGTGGTTAGGTTATGTTAGGTTAAAGTGGTTATGTTATGTTGGGTTGAAGTCTGCTTTGAAATAACAATTCTTTAGAGCGCCTTAGGTCCAGAGAAGGCCATATAAGTTTTGTTGCTGCGCATGTTGGCAAATTGTGCCACCTAGAATTTGCTATCGCAAAAGCTGGTTTCATTTTTAGCGAGTTCATCGGCTCTACAATTTCCTGTGATGTCTCTGTAGCCCGGCACCCAACAAACATAGGTGAATGTTAAATTGCTACGTCATCTCTTTGATCGCTAAAATTTCCGCTTGGAAGACGCTACAATGATTAGGGAGGCGGAATGAGATGCTTAGATTAAGCTTTTCTGAGTACACACCACTACCAATTCCTTCATTTGTCTTGGATCCATCTGTATAAAAATGGATGCATTTGTCATCCAGAAGTTTTTTGTCTTCCCATTCACCTCTGGATGGAATGGATACCTGGAAGTTTTTTCCAAACTGGGGTTTAGGAATATTGTCTATGTGCTTTGGTATAGAACCAAAGAGGTTTAAAATGATGGAGTGCCCCATATTGTTGTTAATCCATAGAGATGAGGCGTTGAGTCTTATAGCTGTACTAGCTCCCATTTGTTTGGTGAATATGTCGAGGGCTGTCAGATGGAAGAGAGTGTCCAACGCTGCTGAGGGTGTGGTTTTTAATGCCCCGCTTATGCAGAGACATGCAGTGCGTTGGACTCTGCTGAGTTTGTCGCAGTATGTGACTTTCTCTAATGCAGTCCACCATACTGCAACTCCGTACATAAGTATTGGTCGGATGACCGATATGTATAGCCAATAGGTAATGCGAGGTTGAAAACCCCATTTGCTTCCTATAGCTTTCTTGCAAAGGAAAAGAGCTACTGTAGCTTTTTTAACTCTTTCCTGTATATTGGATTTCCAACTTAATTTTTTGTCCAATATCAGACCAAGGTATTTGGCTTCATTGGTAAAAATTAGTGGTATACCTTTTATTGAAGGAGCTACAATTACTGGGATCTTGTATTTCCGTGTGAAAAGGACGAGGTCTGTTTTTTGAGGATTAATACTAAGTCCGCAGTGATCATATTGAGTGCGTTTTGGAGGAGGTATCTCAGTGTATTAGGATGTTCAGCTGTGACGGTGGTCAACATCATCGGCATAAGCAACTATTCTGTAGCCTTCCCTCTCAAGGGGTATTAGTAGTTCGTTAACCACTATGTTCCACAGGAGAGGGGACAGAACACCACCTTGCGGAGTGCTTCTACTGACAGACCTTTTTGTACAAAAATTCCCCAACTTAAAGTTGATGATCCTGCTTTTTAGCATTAGGTTAATCAACTCACAGATTGAGCATTCGACGTTTAAGGTCGTCATAGCAGAAGTGATAGCGGATATGTCAACGTTGTTGAAAGCGCCCTCAATATCCAGGAAGGCCACCATAGTATATTCCTTTTGCTCTAGGGAGTATTCGATAGTTCTTACCAGAGTGTGCAAAGCTGTTTCTAACGATTTCCCTTTGCAGTAACCATGCTGAGACATTGATAGTCTCTTCTCAATGTTGTTAACTATATGGATATCGATCAATCGTTCCAGAGTTTTGAGAATGAAAGATGATAGGCTAATAGTTCTTAGGTCTTTAGGGTTGACATGCGAGCATTTGCCCGCCTTGGGAATGAAAACTACTTTTATTCTCTCCATCGCTGAGGTATATAGACCAGATCTAGACAAATTTTAAAGAGCATTTCAATGATGGGCAGAGTTATGTCAATTGTAAGTTGTGGCTCAGCTGGTATGATTTGATCTGGACCTGGGGATTTATACGGTTTGAAGCTATTCAGAGTCCATGTAAATTTTTTTTTGCAACAAGACCTTGAGGAAAAGTTAAGTTAATACCCGATCGAGGATGGTTTGTTGTTAGTCCAATTACCATCCGAGTTTTTAAGACAACTAGACATGGTTTGATTTGTCGAGAGAATCTTCCTTATTCTTGATGCCTCCGAGGATTCTTCTATTGAGCTACAGAAGGATCTTCATGAGGATCTTTTGGCTATTCTCAGTTCTTGTTTATACTTTTTGAGGGATTCCTTATAGGAGTCGTTGTCTTGGGGATATCTAGTCTTTTTTGCACGATTAAAAAGCCTTCTACAATCTTTTCTGAGTGTTTCTAGTTCAGCAACCCACCAATATGGTTTCTTCTTTTACAGTGGTTAGATTGATATCTTTCTGATAGAAAACAAGCTGTTAAAATAGATAATTGTGTTTCAAATCTTAGAGACGTGGTGTCGGGTCTTCCACAAGGCAGTCATTTGGGTCCACTTCTTTTTATAATCTTTATAAATGATTTACCTTCTGTTTTTAAATTTTGTTGCAGTTGGATATAAACAATTTTCTTAATTGTTGCAACTACAATCATCTTCAGCTGAATTACTCGAAGTGTATTTTAGTGTATATAAGTCTTCATCCCTTATTGAAAATAAATTCTATGATGTTAGCCTTCTGAGGTTTACTTTGAAGACCTTATTTATGTCTGTTGTTCTACCTGATTTAGAATATTTTTGTATCGTCTGGTTTTCTTTTTATGAAAATAATATTTTAAGAATAGAAAGAGTTCAGAAAAGATTCACTCGTTATGCACTTCGAAAACTTAACTGGGTTGGGCCTTTACCAGATTATAAATCAAGGTGCGCTCTTATTGCCTTAAAAACGCTTAAATGTCAGAGACAAGTCCAAAGTGTTTTGTTTATTAAGGATAATATTGATCACATAATAAATTCTTGTGATTTGCTTTCAATAATTCCATTCCAAGTTCCATCACGAGTTTTTCGCAACATGCTCGTTAATGTTTTATTTTAAATATAAAACTTATTTATCAAATCAAATTTAAAACTATAGCAGTCTTATTTAAAAACGCTGTATAGAGCCTACATAAAGTTATGTTATCTCTATAATGCCTCTAAACGCAAAAATGCTATTTATAAAACTTATACAAGGTTGCATAGTCCCATAATAAGCTAAACGCGTTTTGAGGTTGAATAGAGCCTACATAAGGAAATTATTGTTATTATTATTTCGCAAATGTCATTTTGATTTCTCTCCTCTCTTTTTGAAATTAAAATAAAAACAATAATGCCTCTCGAGTTTAGCTCGTGAGCCGAAGAAACGAAGAATCTAAAAAAAATATAGATTTTCGAAAGAGAATATCATACAAATAATTGGAATTATTTTGTTATATTTTAGTTGTTATGACAACTAGCAGATTTTATAGTACTTTTGGCACTTTTTTTGATATAAGCATTGTATAACTAAAATTTATAGCAGATTTTTTTATAAATAGGAATTTTTGCAACGTTACATAGAGCCTACATAAATCCTTATTCACTGTATAACTATTCATCTGTTTAGCGAATTCTATTAAATAAGACTGTAGGGGTTTAAGGAAATCTGTTGGTATGTTTATTCAAAAGTTAATGAAATGTAATAAAATAAATAAAAAAGGAAATCGTATTAAATATATTTTGAGTCTATACACATATGCTATGTTTCGAGAAGTATTTTACATTATAAACTTATACATCTAAAATACTGAGAGATCCAAAAATATGTACTTACCTCTCTTTTAAACAAAACTTTTCAACTTAACAGCTCAAAAAGTTATTGTTGCTTGGTTGAATTAATTGCATGAAAATACATTACTATATGATTAAATAATTGTGTCAGGCTTTTATTTAATTTCTTGATATTTTTGTCTTCAAATTTTCTTATGAAAAACGATAATTTCACTCAAAATAAGAAATCAAAACTATGTTTTTGTTTTGTTGTTATAAAACACACAATAAAAAGGCATTTGTTGTTGTTTTGTTTTCTGGATAATATATATAAAATTTTCATTTTCGTTTGTATTTTTTTTATTATTATTATTTTTGGTTTTATTTTATACATAATGTAGTTTGATTTCCATTTGTTTTTTAGTTTATTTTGGTAAAAAAAAAATCAGTTTTAACATCACATACGATTTTATCATTGCTTTTTACATATAAAAATACTTTTGGTTCATACTTTGTTCTTCATATTTTTTAAACTTAAATTTAAACTACAATATAGTTGAAAAATAAAAAAATAAAAACGAACTAAATTATAAAAATAATAAAATTAAAATAAAAAGCAAAATCAATTCATTTTTTTTAATTTGAAGTATTAAATAATTAAAGTATGTATTAAAATAAAATGTTATTGAAATATTTTTTGTTTTTTTTTTTGTAAAAATTTCAATAAATTATATATTTTATTTATTTATACATTATTATTACGTAAACTCTTATTATCTTCTAAAGTATAATCACATGTGGTTTCTATTTTAATTTGTTCTTTTTTTGTTTTAATTCGTTCTAACATTCATTTTTTAAAGTGAACAATACTTTTTACGATAAACAAAAAATTAGGATAAAAACACTAAATTTTGATGTGATAAATTGTGAAAAATTGACATCCATCTCATGTTGTTGTTCAAAATTTAAAAAAGTTCACTGGATTCTATTTTCTTTTGTGTTTGCTTAAAGACATTTAATTTTATTTCTTACTTTATGCCTTTCTACTTTATTTATTGGATAATTTAACTTTAATTTATGTTTTTTTGTTGTTGTTTTTATGGCATACATAGTACAAAAAAAAAGTAAAATTATAAACAATACATAAAATGGATTTTTAGAGTACTAATAGTATAGTTAAGATGAAAAGCACTTTAAAATTATATAAGGTATGTAGGTCTAGGTATTATAAAATTGAAAATGTGTGAATAGTGCTAGTTTCTAAAAGAAATTCGGGATAGTGATAAAGTGGTTAAGTTCTAATGTTTGTGAGTATTTTGGTCTTTTGAAACGTCTAAACTCTTTTATTATTAGTTAAACCACTATGTAAATTAACAGAATTCATGACATTATTCATGTCGACAATAACAGAATCAGGTAACGAACATTTTCTATCTAAATCAGTTTGTCCATCCAAAATGATGTGTCCGTTAGTAACTGGTAGTTCCTGTGATGTTGGAGAATATATTAAGACGAGTTTAATAAATATGATTTGAATTTTATGTCAAAAGTCTGAAAGTCTTAAACAAAGAGAGCTTTTATGTACCTGGTAGAGAACAGCTGCATCCAAAGCCATTAATTCTTTTTTCGAGAGCTCTTCAACAACAGCAGCAGCATAGCAGTCCCCAAGCATATTGTTTGTAGTTCGCATGCGATCACTTGAAGAAAATAAAATAGAAAAAATTGACTATAGCCACAGTCTACAAAATGTGTATGTATGTAGTTCTTTTAATAAAGGGTACAAATTTTATGTTATGTTTAAGTTTTTGTTATTTATATTGAAATAAAATCACTTTTAAAAACAAATCATTTTGATTTTATATATCTTATCTTATCAACACACAACGGGAGACAAAAAACCATCAAATATAAATTTAAACAGACAACTTTTGAAAAATTACTCTTTTTTCACACATTAACAAATCCATTTCGGACCTGGGTGATATTGGTAATTTATATATTATAGGTGTAAACTCTGCAAGCCACAAAATTCTTTAAGAAACTTTTGACGATTAACCTATATTGGGACATTATTTATTTATTTATTTAATCTAAAGGGTGATTTTTTTGAGGTTAGGATTTTCATACATTAGTATTTGACAGATCACGCGGGATTTCAGACATGGTGTCAAAGAGAAAGATGCTCAGTATGCTTTGACATTTCATCATAAATAGACTTACTAACGAGCAACGCTTGCAAATCATTGAATTTTATTACCAAAATCAGTGTTCGGTTCGAAATGTGTTTCGCGCTTTACGTCCGATTTATGGTCTACATAATCGACCAAGTGAGCAAACAATTAATGCGATTGTGACCAAGTTTCGCACTCAGTTTACTTTATTGGACATTAAACCAACCACACGAATGCGTACAGTGCGTACAGAAGAGAATATTGCGTCTGTTTCTGAGAGTGTTGCTGAAGACCGTGAAATGTCGATTCGTCGCCGTTCGCAGCAATTGGGTTTGTGTTATTCGACCACATGGAAGACTTTACGCAAAGATCTTGGTGTAAAACCGTATTAAATACAGCTCGTGCAAGAACTGAAGCCGAACGATCTGCCACAACGTCGAATTTTCAGTGAATGGGCCCTAGAAAAGTTGGCAGAAAATCCGCTTTTTTATCGACAAATTTTGTTCAGCGATGAGGCTCATTTCTGGTTGAATGGCTACGAAAATAAGCAAAATTGCCGCATTTGGAGTGAAGAGCAACCAGAAGCCGTTCAAGAACTGCCGATGCATCCCGAAAAATGCACTGTTTGGTGTGGTTTGTACGCTGGTGGAATCATTGGACCGTATTTTTTCAAAGATGCTGTTGGACGCAACGTTACGGTGAATGGCGATCGCTATCGTTCAATGCTAACAAACTTTTTGTTGCCAAAAATGGAAGAACTGAACTTGGTTGATATGTGGTTTCAACAAGATGGCGCTACATGCCACACAGCTCGCGATTCTATGGCCATTTTGAGGGAAAACTTCGGAGAACAATTCATCTCAAGGAATGGACCGGTAAGTTGGCCACCAAGATCATGCGATTTGACGCCTTTAGACTATTTTTTGTGGGGCTACGTCGAGTCTAAAGTCTACACAAATAAGCCAGCAACTATTCCAGCTTTGGAAGACAACATTTCCGAAGAAATTCTTGCTATTCCGGCCGAAATGCTCGAAAAAGTTACCCAAAATTGGACTTTCCGAATGGACCACCTAAGACGCAGCCGCGGTCAACATTTAAATGAAATTATCTTCAAAAAGTAAATGTCATGGACCAATCTAACGTTTCGAATAAAGAATCGGTAAGATTTTGCAAATTTTATGCGTTTTTTTTTTTTTTAAGTTTTCAAGCTCTTAAAAAATCACCGTTTACAAGCAATATTACAGCTAACAGATATAAGCACTCCAAGAGCAAATTAAAAAGTGAATAAATATAATACTTCAGTTTTAAATATATTACGATTAAGATTAAAAAAGTCAATATTTGAAGACACTTCATTGAAATATTTAATAGATCTTGATAAAGTTTCATTACTACCATAGTTTGTCATGTAAATTCTTTGGAATAAGAAGAATCTAGCTCTCATAGACCTAGCGGGAACATAGATTGGTACCAAGGTAAGAAGAGATGGACATTTATATGGTAGCATAGTAAGTCTCTAATAAGCTTTACACTATGAATTTTTCTTCTTGATTGTAACGACTTTATTCCATGTAATTGGCATCTAGCCTCATAACTAGGACAAAAGTTCCAACCAATGTTCTTAAATATATATTTTGTAAATCATCTTTGAATCTTTTCAATCCGATCAGAATGAACTATATAAATAGGACTCCAAACAACATCAGCATATTCCAAAATTGATCTGACGAGTGATATATACAGGGATAATAACACGAAAGGGTCTTTTAAGTCTTTTCCATTTCGTTTTATGAAACCTACTAGCGAGTTGGCCTTGTTAACCAAATAATCGAAATGACCTTTAAAAGAAAGTTGGGAATCAAGAATAACTCCTAAGTCTTTAATACTTGAAACCCTATCTAAATCCACGGATTCAATTGCATAGTTGAATACAAAAATATGAGATTTTCTGGAAAAAGAAATCGTGTTACACTTTTTGATATTCAATTTAAGCCTATTAATGTGACACCAATTTGATAAAGAATCAATGTCAAATAGAAAAAGTGACAATCGTCCAAACTCGAAACTTTTGAAAATATTTTCAGATCGTCCGCATATAATAAGCATTCACAATAATTAAAGACCGAGACAATATAGTTAACGAACATTATGAAAAGAAGCGGACCTAGGTGGCTACCTTGCGGGACACCTGATGTACACTGAATTTCCTTAGAGTATGTATCTCCAATCTTAACTTGTTGTGTTCTACAAGCTAAATATGACGATAACCAACAAAGAAAGTGAGAATGAAAAGCAAAAATCTCAAGTTATTTTAGAAGTATTTGGTGGTTCACAGAATCAAAGACTTTAATAAAGTCAATGTATACTGCGTCCACATGAAATTTTTGTTCCATAGAGATCGTGTACTTTGGTTCGGAGGCCACTTGCATTGTGGAAATAAATCTTTAATGACGAAAGACGAACATATGTAGACTTTAAACCATTCGTTGTTAGGTTGTTATCCCTACGTCCTTCTCCAAGGAGTTTTTTTCGATATATGCAAAAGGTCGAATTTTGACACCTATCGGCCAAAAATTTTCTGCAAAGACCAATGATTAAACATCCAACGGAACACCAATTTTAAAATTGACAAAACCATGCTTACGATCCTTATCTGCGTTACCTGATAGCTTGTGGCACACACAAAGAGAAGCATCTATTCCCAGTCTAGTGGAAACAAATGCAATAACTTCATCTGAAGTGGTAGCGTATCGAAAACTGCCAATATGAAACCATTTGAATTTGTAAGCAACTCGAAGATTGCCGCAGGATGAATTAGTTCCGACGATAACATTTTTTGTTATATTTTTGTGAACTATATTGATTGATGGGTTGTTTTCATTAATACCAGCATTGAACGCTGAAAAATTCATCAACCACCGTGTCAACAGCAACAGTTTCATGAATCACAGTATTTGGTAAATCATTGCCTTGCAGAGAGCTAGCACTACCTTATGTTCTGGAATTTGAATTTCTTGAAAAAAGAAACTTGGTATCTGCTTTAGACGTTCTAATAAATGTGACGCAAAATTTTAAGCATCCTATTATTAAGGGCTTACAATTTTACTAAGCTATGAATTTTCTAAGTTTTTAGCAATTTAATAGTGACTCCAAAATGTTAAGCCTTTCTTTTTATTTTGCAAGCTAGTAAACTACTAATTCCCTTTTTTTAAAACAGACTCCGGACAAAAACATTTTTAAACAGTGACAGTTCGTGAAAATTAACCAAGAAAACAAACAAATTTAATGGAATTCCCAACTGAAGACTAAATTATTTCATCCATTGCTCGTATAAGATTGATAGATTAATTGACAGATTCCATATGGATTTTTTTTTATAATTAGCGAACACTAAAAGGGTTTTGTATACCTTTAATATACCAAATACACAGTGTGACCATTAGGAAAAGAGGGTAGGGCTGGATGGGAGGTGTCGGTGTACATTGGCTTTAAATTTCTGAACATTGGAAAGACAGGGAAAGATGGAACGAGGCAGCGCGTTCCACATTCTCGTAGTAGGCTAAAAAAGAATCTTTGTACTTTATAGTACGGCTGAAATTGGGCTCAGGAGTAAACTCATGGGCATTCCTAGAAGCGCAGGTATTACGGTTAAATTTTTCAAGGGGAGGAATGAAACTGGCTATTTCACTAGAGCATAGTTCGTTAAAATAATAAGGTGAGGCAAGAAACCTTGCATCGATGTCCGAGTGATGTAAACGAGTTGATGATGCTAATACGTTAGTGGGTCACCAGCCCAGAGATGATAGTTATATTCAAGTTTCGGACGTATATAGGTTTTGTAGATTGTAGCCAAATCAGACGAAAAGAAAATTTTTTTGGAATGTCTCAAAAATCGTAGACATCTTGCGGCATTTTTGGCAAAATCGCGTATGTGATCGCTCCACAAAAAGTGGTTGCTGATGTACATTCCGAGGATGTCAAGATTTTCCCTTTCGTTGATGCAAGTGCCAATCATAGATAGTGGCAAAGAGGGTTTATCTCGCTTTAACGATGCAAGACAGCATTGCGTTTTCGAAGCATTAAATTCCACACGATTTCTTATTCTCCATTGTGCAATGCCGTGTAGGTCGGAATTTAATGAGCTAATAATATTTTGTCGTTGCAGTTCCACATCCAAAGAAGAGGGATGTAAATCTGAAAATGAATATGAAAAGCAAAGAGTACTATCGTCAGCGAAACAATGTATTAGATTAGAAGTTGCAGACAGGAGATCATTAAAAAAAATGAGAAAGAGTGTTGTTGATAGAACAGACCCCTGGGGCACACCAGCATTTATTTTGTGGTTTTCAGACTTGAATCCATCAAATACCACTTGTTTTGAACGATTCGAAATTTAATTACTAATCCAACAAAGGAGTGATTTATGAAAACCGAATGCACCAAATGCTTTTGAAATATCAAGTGCAATAATCTTACTTTCTCCAAAACGATTTAAAGATTAGCTACATTGTTCGGTGACATGAACCATGAGATCACCAGTGGACCTATTGCTACGAAAGCCGTATTGTCGGTCATTAAGAAGCTTTCGATCTTCGAGATATTTCTTGAGCTGTTAATTAATCAGCATTACCATGACCTTGGAAAGAAGGGACGTAAATGCAATCGGTAGGTAATTAGAAGTTGAGGAAGAATTGCCTTTTTTTCCGAATAGGCTCGACAAATGCGGGTTTCCATCTACTCGGAACGAAACCTGCCAAGTAGAACAGATAAAAAAGCTTACGCAGTGGTTTTGCCAGCTTGGAAGAACAGCTCTTCAGAACAATAGCGGAGATACCATCCGGAGACAGTATAAGAGCTTGTGCAGAAAAGTGTATTGAAATTGGATCATATGTTCTTGAGAAAATTCATAAACAAAATATCGGTTCAATGAAGGGGGGGTAACACTTCTTGAGCAATACAAAAATATTTGTTTTATATTGAAAGAAACCAGATTAAGAAAAAAATCTATCGGTTTGTTTTTGAGAAAATTCATATTTTCGATTTTTTATCAAAACAATGTATGGTGACTATTAATATTTTTAGTATTTGAAAAAATCCTAACTCGAATCGGCTTAGAACCTTAATTTCCAAATTTGAAGTCAATGTACCCAATGCTTTTGGCTGTCGGACGGAATCGGTGGACCCTATTTTTTCGACTTCTCTACAATCGTAATGTCAAGTTTGATTAAAATCTTGATTTCCAAATTTTTTACGAATGCAAAACTTGCCATATATACATAGTTCCTATGAGTCGCAAGTAAAATAAGATCGAATTGAGGACTAGTTTCAGGAACTTCATTTTATGCTAAGAAAATGCTGTTTTTTCAGAACATAACATAACATTGACGATTTCATATTCAAGGTTTCCTCTTACAAAAACTAAATATTTGCTTTTTCTCTCAGAAAAGATCTAACTAAAATAATTTAAAGTATTACCAAATTTTAAATCTTGTGAGTACCTTTAAGATTATTACAAAGATTTGAGTTGTTTTTTGACATACTAGGCGCTTTTCCGTAGTAACCGTAGCATGATGGTTAGTGAGTTGGACTGTCATGTCAGAGACCTTCGGTTAAATCCCTGCCTATGCCATCTAAAGTTTTTTTCCCATGAGTGCTGCCTCTGGCGAGGAACTGAAGGATTCTCCAAGAGTATTTCTTGTCATGAAAAGTGCTTTTTAAATAAGCCGTTCGGATTCGGCTTACAATTGTAGGTCCCCTCCATCCCTCACAACAGAACTCGCACCAAGAATGGTTGAGAGTTTTAAGTCAATAGGCCTTAGTTTTCAAAGAACTGTTGCGCCTAATTTATTTTAATAACCGCTTTTCTGGTAAGTTAAATTACTAAAAAATCTTTATAAAAAATCTTTGATAATACAAGTAAACGGTATAGGCTTTATGGCTCAAATGAACCTCCCTGGTGAAAATTATGAATTTGTGCGGCGCGATTGGAATATTATCAGCCCTATTATGGCTATCAACTATCAATTATTTGATAACTGATAACTTTTAACAATTTATTGATAATTTGGTATACGATTGTGAATAGGTTTTGTTTGGTGTTTGACGTTTGTCATTTGTGTTGAGCTCTTGTGTTTTGGTCTATAAATAATTTCGGCGGAATAATGTAAGTTGTCTTTTTTTTCTTAATAATATTTTATTTATTTAGGAGTAGAATAGTTAGCAACAGAAAACAAATAGAAAGGCTTGTGGAACTAATGGAGGAAAATCCTGAGGTTGCAAACGGCATTTGTGCTAAGCCAGTCCTAACCAAAAAATGGGAATACATCACTCTGCAACTGAGGAGGCTTGGTGCCTCCAGAACGCGGCTCAGCTAAGTATTGATATGTTCGATAGCCGTAATACCGAGTTTATCAATAAAGCTGTTCACAATAGATCTTTTAATTCACTATTTATCAAAAATATTGATAAATTGATCACCATTATACTGATTCATTAATTTTGTTTATAATTATCAACTAATATCAAATATAGTGTTGATATTTGATAACCATAATAGGGCTGTATGATTGTGAATGTGTTCTTGGCGCACTAATAGCACTTTCAGTCGCAAGTTGAAAAGCAATAAAATACAAATTTTAGTTTCATATATGTATAATAAATAAATTATTTAAAAAAATAAGGGAGGGTACCAAACAACGCAATAAGATTAGATGTGAAATCAAGTCTAAGCCTAAGAGTTCTAAGTTAACAGAAACGATCGTCATATTGGTAATGCAAAGGATTTAGGTGGAGGTGTTCTCATAGCGGTAAAAAAACATATTTCTCTTCTTCTGTATCTTTTCCATTTGAATTATCAATTGAACTGCTTTGTGTAAAGATAATGATACAGACTAAGACTTTTTTCATTTTAAACGTTTACATTCCTCCAAAAAGTTTGGAGTCTGTTTATAACGATCTCTCCTTAGCATTAGACTATATTATAAATTTGCCCAGCTCTGACACTTCTAGGTGATTTTCATTCTTTCTCTCTCCTTCTTCTTCACAAATGGAACTATCTCTTCTCGATAAAGTCCTTCTTACTGACTTACTGCAAACAAGCTGTATTAAAAACTCAAAAAATCGAATTCTCGATTTAGTCTTTTCTTCTGACGCTATTAGTACTCTTGTTCTAGAATCTAGATCAGGAATTACTAATATTGGCAAAAATCACCCCCCTTTGGACATTTTTTTTGACTTAAGTAATCACCTTACTAATTCTTTTGATTGCTTATATAATTTTGATTTCAGAAGAGTCAATTTCCAGCAGTTGTCTGAAGATTTCTGGAATTGCTGATACACTAGCATTTTCTAGCATTGACGAAGCAGTTTCAACTTTTTATAAGATCCTGAATTATTGTTTTGAAAAAACGTACCCATCAAGAAATCAAGAAATACAAACTTTAGCCATCCTTGGTACACGAAAGAATTGCGTTTATTGCGTAACAAAAGAAATAAGGCATGGAAAACGTATCTCAAAACTCTGTCTCCAGTCAACTTCTCTTTTTATGTTGAATTCTTTAACCAATTTAAATCTCTTTCTAATTTTTTATATGCTTGTTATGTTACTGATATGGGCACCTCTTTGAAAGAAAATCCTAAAAAATTTTGGAATTTTGTAAACTCAAAGAAAAAATCAGATGGCTTTCCAGTTAACTTCACTTACAAGAACCTTTCGTTAGATAAAACTTTTAATATCTGTAACGCTTTCGCAACGAATTTTCGTGAGTCATTTGTTACTAGCCCTCAAGAAGTTGATGAAGTATATTTTCATAATCTTCACCCATTTTCGCAAACTTTGTTGAAGAAGTCATTTCTAACACCAATTTTCAAGAAAGGTAACAAGTCGGATATAAGCAACTACAGGGCTTTTTTGCATTCCTAAAGTATTTGAACAAGTTGTTCGTGAAAGAGTAGCATATTTTAGTAAAAATATCATTTGCGAACAGCAACATGGTTTTGTGAAAAAAAGATCAACCGTTACTAAACTCCTCACATTCTCAAACATATGTTCAAACGCTTTAGAACAAGGTTATGAAGTTGACTGTGTATACACTGACTTTTCTAAAGCTTTTGCCCAACTTAGCCTCGGAATTATTTTATTTAAACTTAAGGCTCTTGGTTTTCCACCATTTTTCTTAGCTTGGATTAAGTCATACCTTGAAAACAGATCCTACGAGGTAAAATTTAGAAATCGTCCTTCTGAACCTTTTGTTGATCAATCTGGTGTTCCCCAGGGAAGCCATCTTGGCCCTGTCTATTAACGATGTACTCGTATCTTCATGTCTACGCTCAAGTGAACTTCTCATTTTTGCTGACGATATGAAGATTTTCAAAAGAATAAAGTCCAACCATGATCGTATTCTTTTACAAGCCGACATTGATAGTTTCACATTTTGGTGTGGGAAAAATAGCCTTTTACTCAACCCTTTAAAATGCCAGACTATAACTTTCTCTAAAAAACTAATCAGTAACGTATTTGACTACTGTATATCACAGCAAAAACTCTGTCGTGTCTCCACATTTAAAGATTTAGGTGTGCATTCCTGTTCCAACTTAGAGTTTACACATCACATTAATTTTATTGTTAATAAGGCAAGTTCTATGCTTGGTTTTCTAAAACGCTGGGCAAAGGAGTTCAATGTTCCCTATGGTACTGTGTCTTTGTATATTTGCCATGTTCGTCCTCATCTTGAATATGCTTCGCAGGTATGGACTCCTAGAAAACGTATTGAATCAATTCAATATAATTTCAGGTCTTCCTTTAAATGATCTCCTTATGATCTGCCTCCCTGTGAACATCGTTTTCTAATTCTTCCTTGTTATTTTTCATCAAATCATTAATGGTAAAATTGATGCACCTTATTTGCTTTCTCGTGTATATTTGAATCACCGAGGCGGAAATCATCACCTGCGTACATTTGATTTTATACATATAGTTATAGTAATCAAATTCCATTTCCCTTTAGCATTGTAATCTTATATTTTCAAGCTAATTCCAAGTTGCAATCGTGAGAAACAAAAGATAATTCAATTCCCACATTGCAACATGAAACATCAAAACATGTCAACTTAGCATTTTAAGAAAGAATTGTTATTTTCCATTTAATAAAGCTTCGGCAGTTTTAAACATTTACTCAAACTAAGAGGTCGACTTTCCTTTTATTTCTATATTGACTTCCATAGAACTAACTATGGGAAAAATGAAGCTTTAAGTTGAATGAGCATTTTTCATAACTTAAACTGACCATCGATAGATTTTAATTTAAATAAGGTGGAATTAAAATCATTTATCCTCTGATAGTAGTTTGACGCTTGCTATAAGCTAACTACTTTCTGATATTCAGAAGTGTAAAAAAAAGCCAGGGATACTATTTTTATGTATTTGTCTGTTCCAGAATTTTTATTATACTTTTCAAAATACTATTTTCTTTCAAAAGTCACGCTAGGGGAATAGACGGAGCGTTTAAAACAGAATATGAAAGATCTTTTAAGTTTTATTTCATTTTAAAAATATCAAAAAAAGTACAAACATCTTCTATAAAAACTTTCTGTTAAACAACATAGTTGCAGAAAATGAATTATGCGTAAAACATATATTAGACCTTCTTGAATCATATCGCTATAGCTTCCTTTCACTATGCCGAACAGATATCCGAGAAATGAAACAAACATCCTTGTTATTAACAAAAAGACATTTAATTCAATTGATCCTATGAGAGCATCTCGATTTTCCTTCAGTTAAAAAATTAAATTAAATTATAGTTATTACGAATTAAAAACAAAAATCTTACCATAACAATTACCCACAATAATTCGAAATTAGATAATATTGAAATTGATTTTGTTACCAAACTAATGTCATGGAAATTCAATTTGATTCCACAGAAATTGCATTCGTCACTTTTTAAATATTGATTACTGTTTTGATTTGTGCCAGTAGTTGTTGTTGGGGGTAAGTGACAGAGAGACAAAACTTCAATAAATTCTAAAACCTTTTAAAATTTAGTTGGTTATATAAATTCTTCGCATTACACAAACATAGAAAATATGCTCACCAGAAGGAAAACTGTTGAAAGGCAAACAAATAATTTGGTTGAACAACCCAGAAGGAACCATTGTGAGTTACATTTGTCCAATACCAGAGAATTTCGAACGAAATCATTCCAAGCGTTAAGATTTTCAGGAGCCCGACAAGGAATTCTGTCGCATAACATTTGAACACAATTTGGGTTGGCGTACGATTATATACGAGTATGTATGCAGTTTTTTTCTAGTTACAATTTATTTTTATTGAAAGTTGATATTTCAGTTAAATTTTGACAACATTATAATAGCAAACAAACATTTTTTTAAAAACTAGAAACTATAGTTCATAAGAAAATCTGTGAATTATTCATTTGAAAAAAGCTTCAATTTCCTCTTATTGCACTGATCGAAAAGGTTTCTTATGGAAAATAAAATTTTGCACTTTTTCAATGCGTTTTAGTGCCCTTAATCGAAATCCAACTTCTAAGGTTTTTGAGATGTATTAAGATTTGAAAAAACACGCATTTAATGCTTATTGGGGCAAGATTATTTTTTAATGTAGATTTGTTTCAATGAAATTCGTGAGTTTACAAAGTCTAAAATCATTTTCCTGAATACAAAATTAATATTCGAAAAATCTTCATAAGTTGTTAGATTTCACTGATCCTACAAAAGAAAAGAAATTCTATATGCTAAAACGGTTTTCATCAGAAAAAGGCAAAACGGTTTGAAAGTAAGTTTTGCTCTTTTAACGAATCTGTTCTCTAAACCAGTGTTTTTCATGTAATGGACCCTTTAGAACGAAGAAATATTTCGCGACCGACCAATCCAATGCCTTTTTTCCGTAACGTCGAACTTCGATAACTCGAATTTTGTTTAATTAAAATAATGTATCAGCAGTCTTAAGAGCTTTTCTTTCTTACGTTTTAACTTTGACATCTCGAACTATTTCGCTTATATATCTTGAATAAAAGTCTTGAAGGGCGGGATGGAAATGTCATCACTGCTAAAGACTAAATCCATGACAAAAACTACTTAGATTCATTTTCCTCGACACAATCTTTTGTTGAAGACGTCGGATGTGAGACAAATATCAAGGAATTTATACCTGGTATGAAAATGGTATTAGAAAAGTTTAGAGAAGAAATGTGTCATTACTTCTCAATGGAAAAGATATCGAAGAATATTGGGCCAAGGTGGATCTTTAGTCCGTAAATGTGTTAAAATTGGCAATCAAGCTCAAGGAAAGCCTGCTTGACCTATCTGCCGATGGAAAGCTGCAATTGGAATTTACGTCTTTCAATTTGGATACCTTTTGTTTAAAAAAGGAAATTAAAATATCCTGGATTAACATTACAGGCATTGAAGTGTTTGATTCCATTTGCCACCTCGTACCTATGCGAGTTGACATTTGCATCAATGGCCAAAAAAAATGACCCCCTAGGGGTCGCGACCCACACGTTGAAAAACGCTGCTCTTAACAAATCTATTGTATTAAGTTTTTTTTTAAATAATAAACGGACACTCAAGTTGTTTTTAATACCCTTAACATGTTTAAAGTATAAACACAGAGTGACCTTTAGGAAAATAGGGAAGTATTAAAGAAGAGATAAAGATGCTAATTGGTCTTAAAGTTTTGAATATCAAAATGATAGGGCAAAATAGAGCTGGGTAAAGCATTCCACATTCTCGATGTGCGGTTTAAAAAAGAATCTCTATACTTGACAGTACGTCCGAAATTGAGCTCAAGGTTAAACTGATGTGCATTCCTAGAAGTACGAGTATTACGGCTAAATTGTTTGAGGGAGAGAATGCAACACTGTTTATAAAAATATCGGTAGAACAACGAAAGGTATGAAACATTGCGGCGATGATCAACTGACGTAATTTTTTCGGTTAAAGTTCTATCGCCTATCATTTTCAAAGTTGATTAGTTTTCTGGATTCAAATGTCGCTCATGGATAGCGGCATCAGGGGTGGGTTACGCTTTAACGACAGGAGACAGCATTGAGTTTTCGAAGCATTAAATTCTACACGGTTTTTGATTCCCCATTGTACAATGCTATCGAGATCAGAATTTAATAAGCTTATCATACGCTGCCGTTGAAGTTCCAAATCTGAAGGACAAGGATGAAAATCTAAAAACGAATATGAAAAGCTGAGGGTACTGTCATCCGCGAAACAATTTAGTGGGCTAGAAGTTTCAGACAAAAAATCATTTATAAAAATAAGGAAAAGCGTCGGAGACAAAACGGAGGCCTGGGGCACACCAGCGCTTACTTTGTGAATATCAGATTTGAACCCGTGCAACACTACTTGAATTGAACGGTCCGAAAGGTAATTTCTAACCCAACGAAGAAGGGATTCTTCAATACCAAAAGCACGAATTTTCGATAAGAGAGAGAGATAAGAGAAATATCAAGTGCAATAATCGTACTTTCTCCAAAATGATGTAAAGATTTGTTTCACTGTTCCGCGAGATAAACCATGAGATCACCAGTGGACCTATTGCTACGGAAGCCGTATTGCCGGTCATTAAGAAGCTTCCGTTCTTCAAGATATTTCTTAAGCTGATAATTAATCATCGTTTCCATGACCTTAGAAAGAAGGGACGTGAGTGCTATTGGACGACAGTTAGAGGGGGAGGATGATGAGGGACAGGTTGTACCGTTTTCCATCCGCTCTTAAAGAGACCTGTAGATCAAGAAAGATGGAAAAGCTTACGCAGTGGTTTTGCCAGCGTTGAAGAACACCTCTTCAGAACAATAGGGGGAATACTATCCGTTCCAGCAGATTTGTGTATGTCAAGGTCTCTCAGTACTCTTGCAACTACACGAGTGCGAAAGAAGATTCATCCCATAGAATCCTTTAGGCTCCGAAGAACAGGAGGACTCACGACACTCTCCAGGAGCGGCGAATCAACAGCAAACTGTGCTGCAAGGAAATTATCTTTATCGATCGAGCCCACATAGGGAGTGTCATTGTGGCAAACGTTGGAACCGAGGATGACGTGGTGTTTCGTACGTTACAAGTCCTTCTAGCTTGTTTGAACTTATTCCGGTTTTCCTCAGTGGGTTTGGCTTTCTAAATCCTTACATCTCTGATCCTAATTATCTCTTTACAGCTCGAATCAAACCATGTATTTTTAGGTTTGATAAATTTTACCCTATTCGGGATAAAATTTCTCATTCCACAAAGAATTAGATTTGTAACCATATCTGCGCTGGAATCTACGTTATTATCGAGGAAGCATAGTGACCAATTAAAGTTCCTGAAGAATTTATTCAGACCGTCCAAGTTGGCTATCTCATATTGCCAAACGGTTTTCATAGGAGGTTTTTCTTTAACTGGGTTTTCATCAGCAAATTTTAACCATATGAAGTTAAAGTTTGTGTAAGAGCACAAACCATATTGTGGCTGTGGAAAAGAATAATGGCACTAAGCTATACCCATTTAGATTGAATTCCAAATGATCGGAATCTTCACCTATCTGAGTTCCACTTAATGCCAAAACAGCTGGCCTGTTTGTTGCTTAGGGACAAGATTCTCACAAGACGTGCACTGCGGGTGTGGTTTAATAATCCGCTCACTTTCACAGCTAGATAATTTCTCTTTAACCTAGCGTTTCTAAGACAAGTGAATCCGAATTTCTACTAGCGAAAACTACGGCCAAATTTATTAAGGTTGGTCGAGCGTCGCTTGGCAATATAATTGTGTCATCAGCATAATGCAAAAGATCTAGGTTCATCGTAAATTGGGTCTAAAAGAGAACAGCCTTGCAGAAAAATGTTGAACAACAATGGCCCAATATCGATTCCTGAGAAACACCTAAGTTTACGGGAAAAAATCTGTGTTTTCGGATCCTCTAAAAATTGATGTTCATCTATTTGCTAATAAAAAATAATATGAGCTTAAAGAGCCAATCCAGAAATTTCGAATAAATAAGTTTGTAAATAAGATCATGATGCCAAAGCGAATCAAAAGCTTTTCCAAGGTAAATATCTAAGCACTTTTTATTTCTCAGATTATGAATAGCCTCATCTAGTCATCTTTGAATAAGATCAGGTTGTGGTCTGTTGAGATTCCTATTTAAAGACCAAACTTTTTATTTGGAATGATATCTGTATCTTCACAGAATCTATTTAAAGGGCTGGCGAAAAAAGAAGTGAGATAGGCCTTAAGTAATTAACTTCTCTCGCAGCTTGAAGGAATGATCTGATTTTTTTTAAGACTTGACGATCCCGGTTAACCGTTATCTTTATAATTTTACCTATACATTGAATTTTTTAATGAAGATCACAGTATGCAGGATGGACTCTTTTAAGATACCGATGATGCTTTAATCTTTTAAGTTGTACATTAACTTGTGACTTTTTTACAATAAGAAATATAAAAAACACAATCAAAAATATACAATTTACTATGAGAAATAATAAATAAATAAATACATTTAAAAATACGAACTTAAAATAAATCTTGTATAAGCTATACTCACACAAACCAATCGACAGCAAACAACAAGGTAACATCTTGAACTGGAGCATCAATAGCCGATAGCACAACCAACAACAAAACTAATGCAGCACTGGGAACACTTGCCGAGCTCATCGAAGCAGCAGTTGCAGTCAAGAGGACCGTCACCAATTCCCCAAAGCCCAAAGTCATTCCACTCATCTGAGCTATAAATATCGAGGCAATGGATATAAACAGTGCTGTGCCATCCATGTTGATGTTGCACCCAATCGGAAGGACAAACCGAGTTATCCTTTGATCTACATGCAATTTGTCATTCATACAACGGAATGTAATGGGTAAAGCTGCAGCACTATATATTGGTCCGTCCATTGAAGATTTTCGAATAGAAATATGTTACAAAAAAAACACAAATCATATTTAACAATAATTAATAAATTATAATGCTTACGTTGATGCTGTTGCAAATGCGGTTAGCATCGCTTGAATGAGTCCACAGTAGAACTTGAACGGATTCCGACGCAAGAATACAAAATAGATAAGTTGCATTATAATAAACTGATAGAGGAAGACACCAATTGCCACAGTTATGATAAACCACATGAGTTGGGCCATCACCAAATTAAGATCGCTCACTCCAAGAATTTTCCCAGCAATCACCGAACTGATGCCAATTGGCGTTAGCCACATCACGCAGGTGACCATCTTCATCACAACCTCAAAAACAGCCGAAAAGAAATCTATCACAACTTGGCCCTTGCTGCCGATCGTACCCAGCAGGGTTCCAAAAACCAAACAGAAGAATACAATGCCCAGTGTATTGGTACCAGTTCGATATTGTACAACTCGAATGAGTTCTACTTCACCATTGCCAGATTGATCGCCAGCATTTTCATCGGCCATATCGGTGGAGGTCTCATTAAGGGTTTCATTGAAGCTTTGATGTATTGATGGTTTTGGGACATACACGGTGTGAGCTTGTTGGAACGCAGCTTGGAATAAATTATCCGGAAAAACATTTCTGTAAAGAAAGATTAAAAAAAAATTATTATAGTAAAATGGAATGATATTATTTTTAAGAAAATTGTAAAAAATATTGCCATTCAAGACGACACAAGCGTCAAAAGGTTTTTCTTTGTACAAAATTGTTGGAGGCATCAAGCGAGAGAGGGGGGGCATCTGTTTACACTAAGGCACCTCTCCTTATACAGATGGCAACGAAGAAATACCCGATATGGAGTCAACGGTGGCGTCTACAATTCCAGTAAGGTTGAACTACTTACTGAACACCTTATAGGCTTCTGCGACATATTCGGAGGTCAGGCCTATAAGTACCGGTTTATCCGGCAGTGAGATGACTTCCTGACCATGCAAAAATATCAGATACGGTGGAATTTACAGATGACGAACCACGCAAATAAAATAAGAACAACGAACTTCGGATCTGTACGTGGAATGTTAGATCCATTTACAGATCACGTGCAGCCAAACAAAAAATGGAAGCAAAAAAATGCTGCATCCAAGAAGTAAGACAGGAAGGACGGGGCAAACGTAAACTAGAAGATTGCGATGTACTCGTATACTACGGCGATTGCTAGACTCAGGCAAAAAGTCTTGAATTTCAAGTAAACGAGCACATTACGACAATCCGCATCAAGGCTTAATTCGCCAACGTAAGCCTAATATGAAAGCATGTCCCAACAGAGGAGAAAGACATATTCTTCGAGCTCTTGGACAAGACATATGAGCAGTGCCCTAGCTATGCCATTAAAATTGTCTTAGGAGATTTTAATGCCAAACTAGGAAGGGAAGACATCTTTGGTGGCACAATCGGGAGATACAGCCTGCACAACACCACCTCGGACAACGGATTCAGGCTGATCGATTTCGTTGTTTGGCGAGAGGTTTTGATATACAACTACAAGCATACAAAACGCCGCTGCACAGGAGGAATAGAGCTGCTCGCGAGCTCTACGAGCGGAAGAGGAGAGGGGAACACCAGCTTCTTAGATGGGAAAAAGAGAGCATGAGAAGCGTGCGATCGAGGAGATAAAGGGATATCACAACAGGAATGAGGTTCGTAAATTTTACCAAAAGATAAAAAAACCTCCCACGGATATCAGGCACGAACCGAACCCTTTATAGACCATCAGAAGAACATCGTAGTAGAACCGCAGTCGATGCTGGGAAAATATAAAGACCACTTCTCCAAATTATGTAACGGGATGACGAACCGAATTCCGCTGTATGGGAGATAGAAACACACAACCTAGGCGACGCAAATAAACAATTCCGCCTACCCGACCTTGACGAAGTGAAGATAGCTATATCTAAACTTAAGTCACACAAAGCTGCTGGAGCTGACGACATCACCGCCGAACTATTCAAAGCAGCAGGCGATGACTTGGTAAGGAGCATGCACCAACTCATCTGCAAAATATGGTCGGAAGAAAACATACCCGATGATTGGAATCTCAGCATAGTATGCCCGATACATAAGAAAGGAGATCCTCTAAATTGCGCCAACTACAGAGCCATCAGTCTCCTTAATATTGTATATAAGATCCTCTCTGCCTCCTTATCAGTGTGGCTTCACACCAGGAAAGTCCACTATCGACCAAATATTCACACTACGGCAGATCTTGAAAGAAACCCAGGAGCTTCAAATCGATACCCACCATCTCTTTATCAATTTCAAAACCGCATATGACAGCATCTATAGGGAAGAGCTCTACCGAGCAATGTCTCTGTGTTGGCATCCCTGTCAAACTTATCCGTTTGTGCAGAATGACGATGGAGAATGCAGGCTGCTCTATCAAGGTCGGAAAAGATCCCACCGATGCATTTGATGTCAAAAAAGGTTTTAGACAAGGCGATGCACTGTCATGCGACTTCTTTAACATCGTTCTGGAAAGAATTGTGCAAAACTCAATCGTCAACACTAGAGGCACAATCTTCTAAAGGTTCATTCAATTACTCGGATACGCAGATGATATTGGCCTAATTGGAAGATCAAAGCGTGATGTCAGTGGAGTGTTTTTTGAGCATTGCGACGGAAGCGAAAAAGATAAGTTAAGTGGTCAATGAGGGCAAGACCAAGAATATGCTGTCATTAAAAAAAAATAAATTGAACGATGACGTCTTGAACAAAACGTCACAAGGACTTTGTCAATCTGGACACAAGATAATGCCACACGTGCTTCAATTAAACGAAGAATAACTACAAATTGACGCTTCCTTGGGCTTAGAAGCAATTGAGTAGGAACGTTCTCTCTCGGGCATCTATAAGACACTCATCAGCCTGGTTTTCTTTTATAGCGCTGAAGCCATGGACCCTGTCAAAGAAAAATGAGAGCGACTAAACAGCAACACTGACCTGATTAAAAGAATAAAAGTCTAACGGCTCAGATGTCTGGCTCATGTAGAGGGAACGGACATTAATGTTACAGCCCGGAAAGTCTTCGAATCAAATCCCGAGGGACTGTGCAGTAGAGGAAGACTGCTTCAGGTAGAGCCCGCAAGTGGAAGAAGACCTCAACCACCTTAGAGTGTGAATCTGGAAACAGCTACGAGTAGCTAGAGACCGAGCTGGCTGGTGACGCATATTGGTTGAGCCCCAAGTTCTCCCCGGACTGTAGCGCCACCTTAAGTAAGTAAGTAATTTGCTCCGTAAGTTTTTGATCAACCATCAACCTTGAAGATCACGAGGAAAAGAACATTTGAAACCGTTCCTGTTCATTATGCTTCCTCACCAATCCCTAAATTCTTACGTAATACAATTTATCTCAAAATGTATTTAAAAAGGAGACATTAGTATAGACCTTTTTTACTATTCTGGATTATTTTCTATCCTTTTAATTTTAACAAAATTGCTACTTTATTTGTTAGTATCTTACATTTTAAAGTTATGAGATGATTTTAAATACTCTAGAAAATTTTTAGTTTGTATCTTTACAATTTTATTTCAGACGTATTCAAGCCGAAAGCTACGAGATCAATCATTTTGTACGCCCAAAATGTACACTCTTGAATTCTTATTCCGCATTGCCAAAATCTACGGAGCACATGTATTTTGTATTTTGTATTTGGAATTCAAACATATTCATCAAAAATTAAAGTCATATGTTCTTGAAAATCCTTAGGTTTCTATTTTTCAAAATTATATTTTCTTTTGTACAAAAGGGGTATGTCAGAAAAAAACAGATTGTTCTATTATTTTTGTTGGCATCCATGGGAAAAATTTTAAAGAGATTTAAAAGAGCGAAATCATTAAAATTTCCTCAACTTGACTGTGACAAATAATAAGACCGGAAGTCAGTCATATGAATTATGAATGTCGTTGAATGTTTCTTTTGTTTACAAAACAAAAAAAAACTAACAACAATAGATCCAATTCTATAACGATTCTGTTTGACTTGAACAGGTGTATACGAACATCGAAATATGTAAATAAATTTAATAATAAATTACCTTCCCAAATCCAAGAGACTGTCCAAGAGATTGGCTGCCTTATTGTCGGCAGAGCGATCAGCATTATTATGCATTCCCGGATCACCTGGATGAATGAGCATAACTAGTCCTATGCCGAGGAGTGCATTGAAGAACGATGTTGCTGCAAAGTACACCAAAGTCCTTAAGGCGATCTTTCCATTCATACGAGCGTTTAGACTGGCCGAACCAGCTATTAGACTCGATATGACAAGAGGAAGTATCATTAGCTTAAGAACCCGCATAAACAGCTCCCCGGGATATGAGATGAGCATGATGGAGTCGGCATGAAGTTTTAGTGGTCGCAAGCTGAATCCTGAAAATTAAATATAAAGTTTTGTTAAGAAGAATTAATTGAAGGAAATAAAAATAATAGTATACAAAATGTCTGGGAAGTCTTATGACCTTATCGGCACTTTTCCTAGTTTGTAATTCACGTGTTTTAAGTCTACTTTTCATACATATTATGCAAATCTTTTTATTTATTTCTTAACATAACTTTGAAATATCCTTGACAGCGTTATAGAACGTTCGTATTATGTTCTACCTATATTTCAGGACTTCGATTATAGTTAACCCCAAAGAGCTAGAATCTCTATAAGTAGCGTAATCAGATTCCTCCCACATAATTATTGTACACATTATCCTGTCATTTCAATTAGGATCTTGTTTATAAAGTACGTATCTGTGTGCACGATACATCTCTATACCGCCCACCCGCTGCCCCATCTATAAGTTGACTTGTTGCATACAAATGAGGGCATTAGTGCATTAGATTCGAATGATTCTGAGTTCAAAGTATAGCAAAGCATCCACATTATTATTATGGTTATGTCTATACATCTAGATACAGTATATTTGCATATTAACTTGTTTAGTTAGAAGCCTCTAGAAGAACCTACGTTATGTACCTATGTATATAGAATGTGTAAAGCTCATCAGGAAACCTTGATTTTATTTTTCAAGTTGTTTTCACATTATATCCCCTTTCGTTATAAGATTTTTAACACAACAGAAACAGAGTGGCATGTGGTTCAAAACAAGGGTCTACCTGTTGTTGGGTCTTGTTTAAAGCTCTATAGAGATGCTGCCGATGCCAACATCGTTCGTCCTTGTTGGTTGGTATGGTATGCCTTTTTAGATACCATTTGATATGCCATTTATTTTAAAATCCTATTGTTTGAAAGGGTATATGTATACTCTTTTATCTAAGAGATAGCTCAAGTGTAGCAACTTTACAAGGCATAAGTGTAGAATATGTTTTTAGCAGCAGCTTTTAACACAAGATGGAAACAAAATTGAGGTATTTTGTGTTCTTTTTTTTGTATAGATAGCTTCTAGAACAGTACCTAGGTAGGTGGCCATATCTACTCAAGTTATAGTTGTGTATAGTCAAATCCTATAAGAGAGACAACACTGCTTGCATCTTTTGAGATATTAGTTATTTTGGAATGCAAAATATATTTTATGAATTGCAATTTAAGTAAAAATATAAATAACATTGTGTTCCTATTATTTCTTCAATTTCTGAAAATTGCACGAAGTAATTACGTCAAAGATAAAGTCTATGCCAATTCTCCAAAGTCTATATAAGATTTTAAAGATGAAATTCGTGAACTTATTTTGATGGAACATAAGTAAACTAATAGCGTGGATCTTATCTTACCAACAAACGTTTTGAGTTATCTTCTTTTAATGGCAGTTGCATTGAGGTTTACATGTACGAAGAAGATTACCAAATTTTAGTGCCCGCACAATTTTAAAACTGAAGTTATCAACATAATTTCATCAATTTAATTAATATTATTATTAATTTCCCACAAGAAGTGCGATTCATCATCATCAGGTCCTCTAACCCCGTACGGGGAATAGGGCGTCAACAAAACGTCTCCATCCTTCTCGATCTGCAGCTAGATACCTTAACTGTGGCCACGACTTTCTCTGGGAGTTAGCTTCCAATAGCACTGTAGATTTCCAAGTTGTTCTTGGTCTTCCAACCCACCGTGACCCCTGAGGATTCCATTCAAAGGACTGCTTCGCAATATTATCGTTTGGTTTCCTCAGTGTGTGACCAATCCATTGCTATTTGCGCTTTCTGATGTCGATTTCCAAGCGGCTCTGGCTTGTCATATCTAACCACAATTCCTGGTTAGATATTGTTTGTGGCCAGCGAATTTTAAGGATGTGACGCAGACAGCGGTTCACAAAAGCCTGCGATTTTCTCGCGATGGTGGCCGACACTTTCTATGTTTCACAAGCGTATAATAGCACGGATTTCACATTGGATTCGAAGAATCTCAATTTATTGCATTAGGAGACTTAACTGGATTTCCATATTTGGGACAGAATACCAAAGGCAACGCGAGCTTAATTTATTCTACTTTTTACGTCCAGATCCATACCACCATTTGCTGATACAATACTTCCGAGGTAATTAAATTGTTCGACCTCTTCAACAGGCGTGTCATGCAGAATAATACGATGTTGTGTTGGGGTGCCTGTTAGCATTATTTTTGTCTTTTTGCTATTTATTTTAAGGCCGTACGATTTTCCTTTTACCCGTAAAGTTTGACACATCTCGTTCTCCCACTAATGTTATTTGCCATGAGACATATATCGGCGGCATAGTCTAAATGGCTAAGCCTTTTAAACGTTCTCCATTGAATACCTTGCCTCTCAGTTGTACCGACGCTGGCCGTCAGAACATCATCTATCGTCAGCAGAAAAAGAATTGGCGATAAAACATCCCCTTGTCTCACACCCTGATGCACTTGGAAAGAGTCGGATAGCTAACCATTATGCAACACGAAACACCTTGCATTGTTGTATGACTCCTTTATAATGGCAACAATTTTTGGCGGTATTCCTCTCCCAAGCAGTGATCTCCATATACATTCTCGGTTAACTCGGTCAAAGGCCTTCTCAAAATCTACAAACATGAGGTTTAGCGGTGTTTGAAATTCAGCAGACTACTCACGAACAATGCGTAAGGTGTTGATATGGTCAACGCACGACCGACCACTGCTGAAGCCAGCCAGATTCCTCTTGAGTGTAGTCTTAATTCTAGCCTTTATCCGTTCGAGGATTAAAGTTGCCATTAGCTTTGGCAAAACAAACAAAACGGTAATACCACGCCAATTGTTTTGGCACCTTGACAATCACTCCATCCTTCCATTCCCTGGGATAGGTTTCGTTTTCCCAAACAGTTTGTATAAGCGGATGCAAGATACTAGCTGCTGTGGCGGGATCAGTTTTCAGGAATTCCACTTTGTTGTTTTTGAGGAGATTAATTGCTGTTTCAATTTCCGCTACTGAAGGGGGTTCGATGTCAATACACCTGCAGGATCTACGAATCTCGTTAAGTTGGGGCACTTCAGCACTCTGTTCAACGGGGTCCTCATTTAACAGGGCACAAATGTGATTCCTTCCACCTGTGAAGTTGATCTTCAATTGATACCAATAGTCTCCCATCCACATCCATTACAGGATGATTGTTGTTACTTTTTTCCGACGACTTCTTTGGCTATTTGGTACAATTCTCGGATATCTCCTCTTCTTGCAGCGTTTTCAGCATTATCAGTGATTCTATCTATCCTCACCCTCCTCACACGTCTCAGCTTCAACGATTTACGAAGCTCGATTTTTTCCCAGGTGTCTTGGGATATCCAAGAGTCACTGAATCTCGTACGCCTAGGTACAGTCTCGGATCCAGCTTCCATAAAAACACTTTTAATTTCACCGCTCATCTCGTCAACATCTGAGTCAACACTCACATTTAATGACGAAGCTCTGTAGTTAAGGGTGTTGATGTAGCTACGACTTATGTTAGGATAACTTAAAGCATTTGTATTGAATTTTGGATTTCTTGGTGCATTCTGCGATTGTGTTGATACAGCAGCGGTTTTTATTTTGAGACTCATGACAACCAAATGGTGGTTGCTTCCCACATATCATTTCTTATATTTCGGACATCACACATAGACTTCCTCCATATCGCTGCTAATTCACTATGGGAAATCAGAAGCCTTTTGTAGCCGCCCATTCTGGAATACAGACGCTACTTGCTGCTACCGTTGGCCTTCTTTAAAAGCTCATCCGCCACCATACTTCCATGCCGTTGACCGCAAACTGCAGTTCCTCCGCCTTTAGGGAGATTTTCTTCAACCCAGAGACAAGTCAGTGCCTCGTCCAGCAAATTTGGGTTGGCTGCTTATTCCGGCAGTTGTTCGGTCCCCTTGTGCGTTATCGTTATCCGCTCTCTATCGCGAAGAGGTGCACATAGAGATTTCCTTTCATTGAGTCTAGGGCCACCGAAGTAGCGTTACTTAGAGCTCTCCAGTACTTTAGAGAAGTTCGATTACAATAACTTTTTTTGATTTGTCAAATTGAAAATTTTGACCTTTTTGGACGTTAAAAATTCCCTACAACATAAACTAATGGTTTTTAAAAAGAAAGCTCTAAGTAGGTAGGTTTCAACTATTCGTCCATACGTCTTTACATAATAACGTTCGGATTACCTTTTTTTCCGAAATCTGAGGAATTAATATTGATATTAAAATATAAAACAAGCGGTTTTTAAACCAATCCGTTCAATGCTTTTATTTGTTTTTATCAATTTAAAAAAGGTTAACAATTTATCTGACTTCAAAACCATTTTCAGGAAATTTGCATTGAAAAATTTGACACATCCATTCCACACATATAATACGCAGTATTGTGGAAAGCAACATAAGGCCTTCTTCTACTTTCACTTTTTTCAATTCCGCACCCGTAACTGAGGATTGAAAATGTTAATGCGTGTTTTAAAAGAGGTGTAATATTTCAAAGCCCACAAATTTCGAAGTACACCATAGACTTCTCCAACACCAGAATTGATGTGCATTTTCCAGGACAGTGTACTATTAAATAGCATACCAAGATTTTTGGCAGTAGAAACGTACAGAATGTTGGAGTTGTTTAAGTACAAGTTGGGAAAATCATCTTAATTCCAGGTTGTTCTGCTTACGATAATGCACTTCATTTCAGTGTTTGTACAATCTTCAATCAGTCCCAAAGGTTAGCTTTCATATAGCTTAACATCATCCGTATACATTTGAATTGAGTAGCAAGCGATTCTTGAGAGAAAAAGAAGAGGACTTAACATTGAACACTGAGAAACTCCTCTAATGATTGGTGAGAATTTCGAAATTGTATTTCCAACTAAACTGTGATTAAAGGCTGTAGATTGCTGACAAATTCAAGAAATACCATATTCTAAGCGAGAGTTAGCTAATGCATAATAGATAGATGTTAGTGGGTTTCCTGATACTATTTTTCGCAAAAGAAATATTTTGTTTTTACACTCATAATGTGGACTTCCAGTTTAGTTTTGAGTCTAGTATTATGCTAAGGTATTTAAATTCTGTCACACATTCAAGTGACATGAAAGAAACGGTACAACTAGAATGATTACCGCCTGCGCCATGAAGACAAACATTTTCAATAGAAATCTCATTTAACAAGTAAAAGTACATAATCTTGGATTTGCTACACAGCACCATCTGATGATACTTAAACCAGTTTGCCAAAATAGATATATCGCTATTCATCGAGCCATTTATTCTATCAACAGAAGGAGCAGCTTACGAAAGGGCTAAGTCATCAACAAAAGCAACCATATTTCCTCTCAAAGGCAACTGAAAAGTTGAAATTAAAAATTGAATTTATATACAAAAATAAAAAGTAAAGGCCCAAGCACTGACATTTGGGGGACGCCTACACATGAACTAGTGATCGAATCAATCATAGTTGTACCAATTCGCACATGCTGGAACCTATTTTGAAGATAGGATGAGAACCAATTAAAAAAGTTACTTCTGAATCCATATCTGTAAAGTTTATTTAAAAGAAGTTTATGATCTACTAAGTCAAATGTCAAATCAAGAAACAGAGCACCAGATTTATTTGATTTATCGAGTTCATTATTGATGCTTTCCAAGAAAGCCACTACTGCATCTTCGGTAGACTTACCCTTAATGAATCCAAATTGCAAAGACCTGAGAATTCTATATTTACCAAGAAACTTAAGCATTCGACTTAAGAGACAAAACCCTCTTAACTATTTCTGTGCACCCCTTATTTTTTAAACTCTTACTGCCAATGCTTCTACAATATACAAATAATAGATTTCATTTAATTGTTTCGACAAGTGAGTTTCCAACTGAGTGACTAAGCTGTACTAGTGTGATGGTTTAAGGCCAATATCTGTCCAACCTTTTCCATCAAAAGTTTTTGAAAAAATCATCCAAAGTAAAATACTTAGATATCTTACCCATCAAAATTTATTAACTCCCAAGCAGTCCGACTTCCGTAACAAAAATAGTTGTGTTACAGCTTTAAAAAGTGTCACAGAGGATATTCGAAAGGTCGTCGATTTTCAGTATCTAACATTTTTAATGCTTTTGAACTTTTTTAAAGGCTTTTAGTATGCCAAAGTCTTAAGCTCGTTTTACTTTACTTAACCAATAGATTACAAGCTGTCAAGCTCAATGAAGCTTTTTCCGAATTTTTATTAAATAATGGTGAAGTATCACAAGGATCTACAATCGTTCCTCTTATTTTTTTAAATTTGTGTCAAACTTACTGATGATGTCATGAAAAAAATATATAAGCTAAACTGTGGTTTCGCTGTATTTCGTATTTTTCTGACTACTTGATTACGCAGTCAGCGAAATATAATATGATGAATTTCTAATCGATAACGATAAGTTATAAGTCTACGAATATCGTTGGTAAACCGTAGGACGTTCATCGTATTGAATAGTTTGAGTTCTCAGTGGTTTTACATAAATTAGTAATATTGTTGTCAAGAAACTCGATGTTTTCATCTGGGGAAATCTCAAAGTAAATCTGTTCCTAAAAAACACTTCGAGTACTAAGTTCTGAGCCAGAATAGTCGATGTGCGTAAAATCTCGGTATTCATACGAATCAGCATTTGGCGGACTTTCTTGATAGTAATAAAAGGTCATATAAATGAGGATCATAGAAGAAAATCGTTCAAATTGCTAACGAAGAAAACGTCTAAAAGTTTTTGTGCATCCCTATGAAAATGTGTTGCCATTGAAATATTAACCTTGTATTTTTAAACAAAATCATGTTCTTGAATTTTATTTTATTCTAAATTCAATATTGATGAAGACATACGGAGAAGGTAGCTTACATATTAATTTATTTAAATTCGTTAAATATTAACAATACTTATTCATAGTACTAATAATCTAAATTAATGCATTTCAGATGATCATTTATAGACTGTATACAAAAGTAAAATGTATTCAATATTGAAATTAATCTATTAAGGGGACCATAGTTTACTTGTATGACTAAAACTAAAATTTAACTGACTTAGAACTGATGGAAATTCCAACCAAAAAAACAAAATTGCAGGTCGAAGCCTTTGATAGTATGGGGGAAGTGTATGTTCATTTTAAGAAAACGAAGTCAAAAACGCATAAATCTTCTCTAAATTGCTTCAAGTCTTTTTATATGAATGGAGTAATAAGGTGACCACACTACACATCTATATTCAAGTATTGGTCTTACAAATGAAACAAAGAGAAGCTTAAGAACGTTAGGGTCACTGAAATCCAACCGAATCTCTTTATGAATCGTATGTTGCTTTAATGCTCATCAAGAGTTAACTTGGGATCAAGAATAACCCCTTAATCAGAAAACGCAGAAACTTTACTTAAATGAGATGTATTAAACGTATAATTAAAATCAAAGGCAATATTTGCGTGTAAAACTCATGGTTTTACACTTGTCAACATGAAAATCGAGACAATTTGTATTGCACCATTCCCTAAATATTAAAAAGTCTTATTGTAAAAGTTATTAGCTAGTAAAAAGTTTATTTTATACTTTAAAATAGCGTTACGACATTCAAATCAAGAAATTTATAAATAAAATAAATACAATTGGACTTAAATGGCATCTCTGAGGGATGTCAGAATTGACAACAAATTTACACGAATACTCATTACAAAATACAACACTATAATTTCTATTTTTTAATCCATACGCTCATGACTTGTTGAAGATGAATTTGACAAATAATTAGGGTAGTCACTAGTTATCTTTTTACAATTTAAGAATTTCCTGAAATTGCATATATTAGATTTGAGGTCACTTTCTGTTTTAGTAATATAAATATATAAAAAATAAACAAAATTCAAATACTCTGTATTATTAGTCGTTTTAGAATTAAAAAAGTATTACAATTTTCATCAGCTTTTCTTCTATTATATTTTACCCAGGCTTTGTTTCTTTTATTAACTTCAGATAGGAAGTTGTTGTAATGAGTCCGATTTGTCAAATTAAAGCTTTTGCCATTTCTCGACCTTTCAGAGTCCCTATAGTCGAAATAAAAGATTTTTAGAAAAATGTCTGTGTGTGCGTGTGTATGTACGTTCGTACGTCCGTACGTTTGCGACGTTTTTTTTGTCGTCCATAGCTCAGGAACCAGAAGAGATATCGACTTCAAATAAATTTTGTTATACATGTAATAAGGCAGAAAGATGCAAAAAGAGCTCTCAAGAAAATTGTGTGGGTGTGTTTTGTTACCATAGCAGTTTTAAAAAACGTTGAATTTTTTTGTTAACCCAAAATATCTTATGAACCAAAAATTTGAATGAAATTTTATATTAAATATTTTAACGTGATAGCAAACAAGTATATTTATAAAAAAATAAACTCAACAGAACTGAAAACGAAATTTCTCACCTCGAAAATCTTACGACTAAAATATGATTTTATCTCATACATCAGAAGATGAGTGATACTAACTAGACGTGCGCGAGTTAGCATCCGAATAAAGTTTTTTTTTCTTAGCCTCTAAATTACTTGCCAAGACTTAAAAATTAGTACAAAACAACTATTTTGTTTTTCTTCAAATTGGACTGTGAAAATAAATCCAAAAAACATATTTTATATTCTTTTTATTGAATTTTTGTGTGGCTTTTTCTTGTTATTCGTAGTTCATAATTTCTTTGTTCTCAGTGCTCAAATACGTTCATATAACTTGAGTGAATCTTGAAACATACACTATAAACCTTTACATAAACAATCATAACCTCTAACATGTCTACAAGTCGCAAAATTAAAGTGACAAGCAAAATCGTAAATACACCACCAAAAGGTACGCCGCTATCATCACCAGCACTGAAACAAAAAACTATTGACAACACAGGAGAAATATGGACCAAATTGGAGGAGGCTTTTCTCAAACAAAGTGAGTCTATCACATCTTCTCTTACCTTAAGAATTGCTGAATCTGAAGAGCGATTATCAAAAAAAATTAATGCTGACATAGCCACACTCAAATCATCGTTTGAAGAGATGAACAAAAGAATAAATACTATTGAAACTCAATTAAACGATCTACGCACTATTAAACACGAAAATGATAAACTTAAAGAACAGCTTAAACAACAAAAAGAAGCCGTAATTAAGATGATGGAACGTATGGAAGAAACTGAGGAAAAATTCCAACAAAAAGAAATTTGTAGTGATGCACTAATACAAGGTGTTCCTTTCTTACCGACGGAAAATCTTAAATCTATGTTTGATCACTTATGTGGTCAAGTCTTTGAATTTCAAGCACCTTCACTAAAAAGCATTTTCCGCCTTAAACCGAACAAAAATAATAACACACATGCACCGATTGTTGTTAAATTTTTTTCTCCAATTGACAAGAGCACCGTATTGCGATCGTTAGCTAACTACCGATCAAAAACAAAACAACCACTACGTCTTCGAGATCTTGGTTTCAATGACAACAACAACTCTGCAGTTTTCATTCATGAATGCTTAACTGTGAAAAATCGTTCTCTGTTACAATACGCACTTAAACTAAAGAGAGATGATAAACTTTTTTCTGTTTACACATTGCGTGGACTTGTCCATGTAAAAAAAAACCCAAAATGCGAAACCAATTGTAATCACTAATGCTGAGAACCTAACCACTGCTGCTGCTGCTGACCCGACGACAACAGATGCAACTAATCTCAACTGAGAAGAAGAAAACATAAACAAACCTTTATCATTATTGATTTATTGATTATTTATCTACTTATTTTAGCTTTGATCTTACGTTTTTTTTTTAATTAGTTTTTTTTTGTTCTCTTATCTTGTTTTGCTTTCAGTTTATAGTAAATACTTTTTCATTTAGGTACACTTTTAATTAATTAATATATGTAATTTTCTTTTTGTTATTGATTAGTATGTATTTAATAATAGTTATTATCCACCTTTTTCGTAATACCTTACACACAAATTTGCATAATTTTTTAAATCATCTTGTTATCATCGGTTTTGAATCTTTGCTATTTGTCTGGTCAAGTCTTATGGGTGCTGTTTCCTGCCTTCCTTATTTTATGGTGAGCTTTATTAGCCACCGATTATTTGTAATTCATAAAAATGGTTGGCCTTGATAAAGTTAATAATGGGAATTCTACAACCGCTGATAATTATAATAATTATAACTCCCGTTTAATGATCGATATTTTGTGTGGTCAGTGTACAGGTCTACAGGTCTGCTCCTTAAATGCTCAGAGCTTAGTCCCAAAAATTGATGAATTCAGGTATCTATTTGCAGCTTCTAAGGTAGATATCGTATGTGTGACGGAAACATGGTTTTACCCTGAATTAAATGACTCATTGTGTGATGTAAAAGGATTTAAATTATTTAGACGGGATAGAGTGGGGCGTATTGGAGGTGGAGTGGCCATTTATGCACGTAGTGGGCTAAAGCCAAAATTTGTATGTGAATCCCTTTCTGGTAGTTACATTGATTTTATATTTATTGAAATAACATGTAAAGATAATAAGATTCTACTAGGTTCAGCATATAGACCAAATAAACACATTGATACAACACCATTACTGACCAAATTGGATGAATTGGCCCATATTTCGCCTTATATTATTTTAAGTGGAGATTTTAACAGCAACCTTCTTTTAGAATCTACTTTTTCTGATGACATGAAAGCTCTAAACTTACATCCAGTAAACACATCCACTCCTACTCACTTTACTAAGGACACAAGTAGCCTTCTTGATGTATTTTTTGTTAGCGAATTGAGCAAAGTTCTTCACTTTAACCAACTTTCTGCATCCTGTTTTTCACACCATGACTTATTGCACTTAACTTACCAGTGCAAACCTCTTGTTTCAAGCAGCAGTTATTGCTTTAGAGACTTTAAAAGCATTAATTATAACCAACTAGAAAATGACTTAAGATCGGTTGAATGGTCTCGAGTTTTCTTTATGGAGTCTGTCGACGACCAAGTTTCTTTTATTGAAGGAAACCTTAGCTCTCTTTTCAATATTCATGTTCCCTACAAAACAAAAATCTTTAAATGCAATGACCTTTCTTGGTTCAACAACAAAATTAAAGTTTTAATAAATAAGCGCAATCTTGCTTACAAAGTTTGGAAACGTTTTAGACTCGACGAACTTCATAAGGTCTACACTGACTTAAGAAATAAAGCTGTTCTTGAGATTAGGGAAGCTAAGAGACGTTTCTATGCTCCTCGACTCAACCCTTCATTAGCCGGTCATAGACTTTGGAAAAATTTAAAAGAAATTGGTGTTGGTAAGCACATTAACAATGTTTCTACTATCATTGATTGTGATGAGTTGAATACCAATTTCACATCCCTATCATCATTTGAGTTTAATGATAGCGCAGACTTTTCTGAACATTTAGAAACCGACATCTGCTCTACAAGGGACTTTAGCTTCTCTGCAATTGATGATGAAGTCGTTCTAAAAACCTGTTTATCTATTAAATCAAACTCAATAGCATTTGACGAAATCCATCCATTGTTTGTGAAGGCAACTCTACCGATTACATTGAGATACATAACACATCTTTTCAACACTATTATCATGACTGGGGTTTTTCCTATTGTCTGGAAACGTGTTAAAATTGTTCCTGTTCCAAAAACCCGAAATGAGTATCGGCCAATAGCCATATTGCCATATTTATCGAAAGTTTTTGAAAAAATTATGAACACGCAAATGCGGCAATATCTAAAACGTAACAACATGCTATGTCCCAATCAATTCGGTTTCCGTCCCAAACACAGTTGCACTACTGCCCTTATAAATGTGGTCGAGGAAATTAGAGAAAGTATAGATAAGAATTTTGTGTCTTTTCTCACTCTTTTGGATTTTTCCAAAGCCTTTGACACTGTTAACCACCGTAATTTATGCGTCAAATTAAGGGATGAGTTTCAATTCACGTCATCATCAGTGAGACTCATTTTCTCATATCTTAGTTCTAGACACCAAGCAGTAGTTGCTAACAACCAAACTTCAAATTTTCTTCCGCTAACACGAGGTGTTCCCCAAGGGTCTATTTTGGGTCCATTACTTTTTACCATGTATGTTAATGAGCTCCCGTCTCTAAGCTTTAACTCATCCATACATATGTATGCCGATGATGTACAGCTTAGGTATAGTTGTCCACTGGGGTTGGTTGAAAATGGCATTTGGGAGATAAACGAAGATCTTAATAAGATATTGCTCTGGTCGCGATCAAACGGACTTTGTTTAAATCCTACTAAGTCAAAATGCTTAGTCATTTCAAAAGACCCTACAGACACATCTTGCTTTTCTCCAATATTACTCAATGATAACCCTATTCAGTTTGTTGACTCAGCCAAGAATCTTGGAGTAGTATTCAATACGACACTCACTTGGACAAATCATATACAACTTATCATAGGTAGAGTTTACGTATGTTATGGACCACCCAAAGAATCACTCCAATAAAAACAAGAATGATACTTGCTAAGTCACTACTTATTCCGCTTTTATTATTTGGGTGTGAACTATTTAGTAATTGCGATTCCAAGCACAAAAGGAAACTTAATGTTGTCTATAATAGTGTGACAAGATATATTTTTGGGCTACGGAAATATGTTCATATAACCTCATATGCAAAATCAATATATGGTTTTTCTCTTGATAATCTTTTCTCGTTTAGGACCTTAATAATGCTCCACAATATCATGCAAACACGACAACCCCCGTACCTTTACAACAGAATCCTTTTTCCACGCTCTAATCGAAGCAGCGATCTGATACCAATACGCTACTCCTATCTTGTTTCAAACCGTCAATTTTTCGTTCACGCAGTTCGGTTGTGGAATTCCCTACCTCAAACTATAAGGATGATAGGCTGCACTACACGGTTTAGAATAAGACTTAGACAGTACTTTGAGGCATTGTGATGATTTTAACTTTTGTTTTTTGTTTTTTTTTTTTTTTTTACTTTAAAGGTGTTTTATAAGGTATTATAATAAAGTCCATGGATCATATCTTTTTCATTAATTTAATGGTATAAAGTAGTTTTGTTTATATAAATTTTCTTTTCCAAGTCATCTTGTTTAAAATTTAGTATTCATTCATTTCATGTAAACCAATTGTAAAACTGAAGCTTGTACTACTTTAAAAGATATTGTATCTTACTGTGCAAGACTAAATAATATGTAATAAATACAAATACAAATACAAACAATTTTGTGCAACGGAAAATAACGTTTTAAACATCTGGTAACATTTTGAGAAAAATCGAATTAATAGTTTTTTTTACAAAAAGTTGGTAAAAATGATTTGTGGCTCAAATATCTTTTCAATACTTTGAGATATAAAAACTACTTTTATCTTTTAAAAAATATTGTTGTCATCATTCATTAAAATTTTGAGAAAAATCGAATTTGTTTTCGACTAAAAATCTATTTTTAAACTAAACTATTTCTTTATATGATCAATATTGTTGGTAATTTAAATTTTTTTAAGAATAATTCAACTAAAAACTTGTTTAACCCAACACAAAAACCTACAAACTTTCAAGCAAGACAAATGGAAAGACGGGATGGGAAGTTATCAGTGTGGGTCGCATCCTAGCATCTATTTTATGTTTTTTAGAGGTGAATCAAACTATTTTGGTTTATTGGATTGACTACACTATTTTTTATGAGGTATTGTTTTGTAAAAAAATCTTATGAAAAACTTTACACATATCGTTCATATTGCAATCTATTAATAGATCGCCAGGATCAGGCTTAATTTTCATGCATAGAACTTCAATATCGGTGGACCTTAAGTCATCGATCTGGTAACAAATAACTCCACCTCCAAAATGTTGGAGTTATCAATGTTGTGAAGATGATATCTAATGATTTGATAAGAGGTATTAAAGAGCTCAGAGTCAAGAATAGAGCTGTTCAACTAAGATCCTGTTGAAATAATGACGTCTCGTCGTTTTCATTTTTATAGACCATATTAGTATTTGTCCGAAGTCCATTTACATTTTGATAATTTATTGATATCTTATTACGCTGCTTTGACGTTGTTTCAACGTTGTTGGATTCTGTCGAAAAGAATTTCGACTTCTACCATGGTTGTTCGGTCTATTCACAGATTCATGAATTATGTCATCAACGGGCCAGAACGAAATATAATGCAGTACATGGAAAACAAAGTGGGTGCAGAAACAAACAAACAGTAACAATCTATATTATTCAGTCATTAAAATACTAACTTTTTTGTCATGAGTTATGATTTGTTTTATAACAGCAGATAGCATTTCAAATTAAACCATACAAATTAATGAATTAGAAATCAATAAAAATACATGTGTACCAATATTTATACAAACAACAAAATGCCAAGCCTTATTAATTAAGAATAATGAAAATTTAACTCACGCTAAATACCATTTATCCTTTATCAGGAACCTTTAACATTATACTCATACCTTTGCTAAATGCTAAAATTGCCAAATAAAAGTAAACAATAAATTGAAACAAAAATTATTTCTATAGCGGTGTTTTTCGTTCGTCATTATAGCGTGAGTCTTTTTATAGAAAATTACTAAAACAATAAGAATGAGAAAAGGTAAATAAATACATGAGTATGAGTACATGAAAGCTATTTGTTCATTAACAAAAATTAAAAAACAAACAAAGAGCTTTGCGTGATGCATAATTTTATTTTTATAATTCATAAAAAAATTGTAAATCTAAATATATGGAAAAATACCGCCTAATAGTTATTAAATTAGTGTCTATTTTGTTGTTAGAAACAAACAGAAACGGAGATCGATTAAAATGTTTCGGCATGGATGAGTTGAGTCACTATTCTTGTTTTTATTGAAGAAAATAAATCCTTCAGATGAATATTCGCTTAACTTCAAGGACTTATTTAATTATTCCGAAGCAATTTACTATTTTTCTTGGTTATTATTTAATGGATGTCTTTTTGTCTTGTGTCTTTTCTGTGGGCTATAGAATTTAAGGGAAAAAGAATTTGAATAATGGCTTCACCGAATAATACACACAACTGAAATTAATAATAGTTCTACCTCAAGAAATGTCCTTAAATACAACTTAAATTGATTTTGTTCTGGTGTGGGTTGGGTTGGTTAATTTTCCAAAAATTGTATGAAGGTTTTAAAAGTGCTTATTCACGTGTCCTTTTGTTTGTCTCTTGGATACACATTTAAAGTACTTTGTGCATTTCTCTTTGAAGAAGATTGAAAAGTTTGTTTTGTTCAGAAATGTGCACTTATTTCTCAAGAGCCATGTGAGCGTGGGTTTTCATCTTTGTTTGTACATCCAATGTCCTTGAGCATTATAGTATTTTGTAGATGTAAGATGCATGGTCGTAGAAAAATTGATATAGATATATATTGAGAAGACATCGAATCATGAACGCATATAGAAAAATGTTTTTCTTTTCCTGGAAATGCAATAAACTTTATTTTGTTGTATTCAATGTATTTATGTATTATAAAAGCGCTATTGTAGGTGTTTGCATTATAAATCGATCGACCTATCTAACTTATTTTAAGTTTAAGCTTTGACAGAGTCGTGCTCAGTTTATTTTGTCTAATAATCTTCTGAATTTGCTTAATAAAAAAGAGGTAGAGATTTCACCCACACTGTTCCTACGTTCAAAACTGTCCAAGAGGTTGCAGGGCTGGTGCCCAGGTATGGGAGTTATACTCAAGCTTTGGACGTATATAAGTCTTGTAGACAACAGCCTGATCAGAGAGGGAGAAAAACTTCTTGAATCTGCTTAGGAAACCCAAACATCTTGCGGCATTTTTGGCGACATCGCGTACCTATGTGATCGTTCCACAAAAGTGGTTGGTGATACATATACCGAGAATATCGAGATGTTCAGTCCCGTCGATGCAAGTGCCATCTAATGGCAAGGGGGTATATCTCGGTTTAACGATACAAGACAGTAATGGGTTTTCGAAGCATTAAATTCCACACTGTTTTTTATTCCCTATTGTACAATGATGTTTAGGTCAGAATGTTGCAGACAGGTGATCATTAATAAAAATGAAAAAGAGTGTAGGAGATAGAACATAGCCCTGGGGAACACCAGCATTTATTTTGTGGTTTCAGACTTGAATCCATCCAATACAACTTGTATTAAACGGTTCGAAGGGTAATTACTAATCCAATGCAGTAGGGATTCATGAAAACCAAAAGCACGATAAGAGAGCTTGATTTTTTTTTGTACACTTCAGATTTTCAGGAAGTAGTAAGCTTATAGCAAGCGTCAAACTACGATCAGAGGCTCATCATAACCATAAGTGCATGTGTTAGTAAAAAATAATACAAATATAGCCTAACATACACACAAAATACAAATCAAAATTAGCATTTAACTATTACAGAACAAAAAATAAAATGAAAACGTTTACGATAGTGAAGCACTGGTTCTAAATGATTTTAATCACACCTTATTTAAATTTAAATCTATCGATGAACAGTTTAAGTTATATAAAATGCTCATTCGACTTAAAGCTTCATTCTTCCCATAGTTAGTTCTATGGAAGTCAATATGTATAAAATCAAATGTGCGCAGGTGATGAGTTCCGCCTCGGTAATTCAAATGTACACAAGATAGCAAATAAGGTGCATCAAATACTAGGTCATTATTAACACCCCTTTGATGGAGAGATTGCATTTGAAGAAGTAGAATTCGATGTTCATAGGGAGGCAGATCATAGGAATCTTCCCAAGGAAGACCTTTTAGGGCAAAGCGAATGAAATTATGTTGAATTGATTCAATACGTTTTCTATGAATTTCGTAATAGGGAGTCCATACCTGCGAAGCATATTCAAGATGAAGACGAACATGGCAATTATACAAAGAAAGGGTAACATAGGGATCATTGAACTGCTTTGCCCAGCGTTTTATAAAACCAGGCATAGAACTTGCCTTATTAACAATAACATTAATGTGATGTGTAAACTCTTAGTTGGAACAGAAATGTTGAGTAAAAGGCTATTTTTCCCACACCAAAATGTGAAACTATCAATGTCAGCTTGTAAAAAAATACGATCATGGTTTGACTTTATTATTTTGAAAATCTTCATACCGTCAGCAAAAATAAGTAGTTCACTTGAGCGTAGACATGACGATACATCGTTAATAGACAGGATGAACAGAAAACACCAGATTGAACAACAAAAGGTTCAGAATGACAATTTCTAAATTTTACCTCGTAGGATCTGTTTTCAAGGTATGACTTAATCCAAGCTAAGAAAAATGGTGGAAAACCAAGAGCCTTAAGTTTAAATAAAATAATTCTGTGGCTAAGTTGGTCAAAAGCTTTAGAAAAGTCAGTGTATACACAGTCAACTTCATAACCTTGTTCTAAAGCGTTTGAACATATGTTTGAGAATGTGAGGAGATTAGTAACAGTTGATCTTTTTTTCACAAAACCATGTTGCTGTTCGCAAATGATATTTTTACTAAAATATGCTACGCTTTCACAAATAACTTTTTCAAATATTTTAGGAATGCAAGAAAGCTTTGCAATGGGCCTGTAGTTGCTTATATCCGACTTGTTACCTTTCTTGAAAATTAATGTTAGAAATGACTTCTTCCATATACTGGGAAATTTGCCTGTTTTTAGAGAAAGTTTGAATAAAAACGTAAGGGGTTCAACTAAAGCATTACTACACTTTTTTAGTACTATCGGGGGAATACCATCAGGACCGGCTGAGCAGTCATCATTCAACGCAGATAAAAGATCAAGTTCCGCACCCTGTAGCGCAGGTATGTGACTACAGCTAGTTTGCGAAAAAGTGTGAAGATTATGAAAATATACTTCATCAACTTCTTGAGGACTATTAACAAATGACTCACGGAAATTCGTTGCGAAAGCGTAACAGATATCAAAAGTTTTATCTTACGAAAGGTTCTTGTAAGTAAATTTAACTCCAAACCGTAGAAAATGCTTTTGAAATATCAAGTTCAATAATCTTTCTTTCTCCAAAACGATATAAAGATTTACTCCACTGTTCGGTGAAATGAACCATGAGATCACCAGTTGAATGAATCATTAAAATTGATTGTGATTGTAATGGAAAAAGACAAATTGAAATAAAAGTAGAAATTACTCTAAATTATTCTAAACTCTGGTATAATATTTGGTCCTTCGAGCCGGATGGTAAAGGATTCCTTAAAAAAAGATCATAAGAACTAAAAAATAGTGCGCGAAAAAGACAATAAAAACAATTTCTTGTGCGTGAAGGTTTCTGTGGAGTAGTTCTTTCATACGATTCAAAAGCTCCCTTTTACAAATTGTTGGCTATGGAAATTGCATGTTGACTACCTGCAATACAACGTCTTAGAAGATTTCATTTTAATAAGACCAAGGACGTTTGGATGCCATTGGACCATCCTCTTCAGACTTAAATCAGCATCAAGTCGTCGAGTACAGTTCGAGCACACAACTCTTAATTTTTTCAAATATGTACTATGTAAGGGCTCTCACTCTATTCGAAACTGCTTGAAATTTAAAGCCTTTGACGTTTAAAAAATGTATGAATTCGTTAAAACAAATAACCTTGCGTTAACTGCCTTTCAAATAAACTATTTGAAACTAGAGGAAAAGGAGAAAACACTAACGATTCACTTTTGCATTTATTTTGTAAACTGTTTTGTAATAAAAAGAAGCGCATATTTCCAACTCTCTTATTCATAGAAAAGTTTACTTCCGGCTACGTCATATACAAACGGTTCCTAAATCATTCGAACTCAATGTTTGTAACTTCTTGTCGCTTCCATACCCACTTATAATTCTAATATAAGTGTCAGTAAACATCCCAATGAGCAAAATGTTTCTGTCGAAACTCACAACTCCCGTACAAATATTCACTAATTAGCAACATTCAATCAAATCAACCGCTTCTGCAAATTAAGTCTGCTATCTGTTTACAAAAGTTTATACGCCAATAAATACTCGTACACATCCTCCATACCCATAACAAACATTAATTAAAAATAGATAGAGAAACATTTTATCTTAATCAGGTTAGCGATAGTAAAAAAAAAAGACAAAAACATTGAATTCCTATTTAAACTTCTCTGCAGAAACAGAAGGTACAAAAATAATTTGACAACTAATCGATATCTCCGAGTTATCATACTTTTTATCACTTGAAAGTTAAGCTAATAAAGTTTTGCGTTCCAAATCAAATATATAATAAAGATTAATTTGCAATTATGTAATAAAAGGTAAATCCTATGTAATAATCAAAAGGCTCCTTCAAGAGTCTGCACGTGTAGAGTGTATAGATACTCGCATTTATATGATTTTTAATGTATAGGTTCGGATCATTCTATCGATTAACTTTCATTGACGCACATGACTTGTCTTTGTCTATGAGATAGGTTGGTATATCAAAAGTGTGGAACTCTGATTTTCATTTACATGCACTTATTGGATATAATGTTTAAATGTCAATCTTCGATGCATAATCACAAAAATTCAAAATACAAAAGCTCATCGTTAATAGTGATACGAGTAAAACGTGCTTGGAACATAACGCACAAATGAAATTGCAAACTGTAAAGTATTTATAAAACTACTCGTATCTACCCAGAACCTCCCTACTATAGGTTCGGAGCATTGCGAGAACATCGCATGTCAACTTTAGCTAACATGCGGATATTGCTATAGGGACACGGATGCATAATGTATGATATTTTCTTTGCAAATCATTCAAACGTATAATTGCGAAAGTAAACTTTATTAATGGCCGTTTTGAGTTATTGTCATTTGTGGTCGTTGTGGTTTGTTGTTTACATAATAACAAACTTGACATTGTATGCATACTTGTATAGTGCCATGGAATTTAGTGTTACAAGTTTGTGCTTAAAACTCAAGCACGACGACACGTTACACGGACACGTAATGAACTTTTTGACACAACAAAACGATATTAACTTTTCTTTGACAGTTTGACAGACAAAAATTGAGAATTTAGTTTTGTTTGACGAAGTTTTAACACACATAGAAAGTTCTTGTGATCGGTGCGATTTTTTTAATTGAAATTTTTTACATTTTTCGACGTTTCAAGGTTCCTAGAATCTAAATCAAAGATTTTTAAAGATATCGTACTTTCGTAATGTAATTTTTTCTTTATCCACTTTCTTCTTTTTTTTTTAAGTTACAGGCACTCAAGGAGTTATTAATAGTCTTGTTATGTTTAAGTTTAAAAATAGTGCGAATGTTAGGAAAACAGGGAAGGATTTAAAAGTACATGCAAATTAGTCTTAAAATTTTGAATATTGAAATGGCACGAAAAAACAGAGTTTGGAAAACTATTCCAAATTCTCGATGAGTGAGAAATGTAAGTATTACGGCTGAATTGTTTTAAGAGGGAAATGAAACTGGATAATTCGACAGATAATTGTTTTTAAAAATATCTGTGAACAACGAAAGACATGAAACACTGCGGAATTGTTCGAGTGATGCAAATGTTTCGGCCTATTATTTTCAAAGCTCTTTTTGAACAATGCTGTTGATAAAGGAATTAAATGATATTTTCATATACCATGTCTCTAAATTAGTCAAGAAAAAATCGTTTACGCTCTAAAAATCAGGAGGACTTATGACACTATCTGAGAGAGTCGAATTAACACCAAATCATGTTGAAGGCAAATTGGCTTTATTAATCGAGCTTACATAGGGAGTGTCATTGTGGACGAGCATTGGAACCTAGAATAATGTGGTCAAATGTTTACTACTTTTGGGACATTATAGTATTTTTTGCCGTAATTGCTGGTGATGCAAAAATTGCAGGTCTTTCTCGCTTGTTTGGTTTTCCTCAGTGGGGTTGACTTTATAACAACGGAAATTCACATCTCTGATCCTAATCACCTTCTAACAGCTCGAATCAAACTATGAGCTCCCTTTAGGTTTCATAGAATTTAACAAGTTTTTCCTTTAATTGTTTTTTTAACTTCTCATATTTGTCAAATTAAAAATTTTCAAGGTTTCAAGGTCCCTAGAGTAGAAATAAAAGATTTTTAGAAAGATGTCAGTGCGTGCGGGTATACGTACGTTCGTACGTTCGCGACGTTTTTTTCGTCGTCCATAGCTCAAGAACCAGAAGAAATATCGATTTTAAATAAATTTTGTTATACAGATAATAACGCAGAAAGATGCGGAAAGGGCCCTCAAGAAAATTGCAAAAATTCAAGCTAGAGACTTGAATTTAATTTTATATAATATATTGTAACGTGATATCAAAGAAGTATATTTTTTGAAAAAAATTTATTTAACAGGTTTTGTATAAATCAAAAAAACTGAAAAAAATGTGTTGCCTCCAAAATTTTACGATTAAAATATGATTTCATCTCCAAAATAATTTTGTGTAGCGAAGAATAATGTTTTTGACCTCTGATAAAATTTTGAGAAAAATCGAATTGACAGTTTTTTTATAAAAAATATAAAAACTAAAAAAAATTACTCAAAGTTCGTAAAAATTGAATATCGATTAAAATATCTTTTCAAAAACTTGAAACTTAGGCTTCAAACTTATTTTATCCTATAAGAAATATTGTTTTCAACATTCTGAAAAATTTTGAGAAAAATCGAATTGACAGTTTTTTTTACAAAAAATAAAAACCTAAAAATAAAATTTATAAAAGTTGGTTAAAATTGATTTTCGACTCAAATATCTTTTCAAAACTCTGAGATATTGACTTTTATCTATCAACAAAAACATTCAGTAAAATTTTGAAAAAAATCGAATTGACAGTTTTTTTACAAAAAATTAAAAACCGAAAAAAAATAACAAAAGTTGGTAAAAAATGATTTTCGACTCAAAAATTTGAAATATTGGCTTAAATTTAATTTTATCTTATAAGAAATATTGTTTTCAACATTCGATAAAATTTTGAAAAAAAATCGAATTAACAGTTTTTTTACAAAAAACAATGCTAAAACTTGGTAAAAATTTACTTTCGACTCAAATAGCTTTTCAAAAATTAAAAATATTGGCTTCAAAATTATTTTATTTCACAGAAAATATTGTTTTCGATATTCAGTAATTTTTATATAAAACATATAAATAGTACGCAAATTTGGTCAAAATTGATACGAGTACATATAGACAAACTTTTAAGCAAGACAAATCGACCGACGGGATGGGAAGTTATCAGTGTGGGTCGCATCCCAGCCTATTTGTTTTTGGCGTAAGAAATTTGCAGACACGATACAATGGCCTGGTGTGCCTAGAGGCGGTAATACACTGATTGAATATTTATTAAGGTCAGTAACGATAATGACTTGAAATCAATTTAATACAATTAAATGTAACGTAATGCTAAATACAAAAAGGGGCTGGGATGCGACCTACATTGATAACTTCCAATCCCGTCTGTCAATTTGTCTTGCTCTAAGCTTTGTTAAAAAATGTTTTCGTTGAACTATTCTAAAAAAATTTAAAATTATCGAGGATATATTGCATATGATGAAATAGTTTGATTTCAAAATCAATTTTTGCTAACGAGAATTTTAGTTGAAAACCAATTGTCACCAATTTTAGTAGAATTTCTTGATAGTTTTTCTATAAACTTTTATAAACAAATACATATTGGATGAATAAAATTAATTTGAAGTCAATATCTTCTACTATTCACGAGATATCAAGAACCGAAGAACAATTTTTACAAATTTTGTTTCCTATTGCTTGTAGATTTAAATTTTTGTATGAAAAAACTAACTATTGGATTTTTATAACAAAAATTACTGATTGTCGAAAACAATATTCTCTGTGAGATAAAATAAGTTTGAAGACAATATTTAATTTTTGAAAAGATAATTCGGTCTTAAGTTAATTTTTACCAAGTTTTAGTATTGTTTTTATTTTTTTGTAAAAAAAACCTGGCTTAGATTTTTTCCAATTTTTACTTAATGTTGAAAGCAATATTTTGTATAAAATAAAATATCTCAATGTTTTGAAAAGATATTTGAGTCGAAAATCAATTTTTACCAACTTTTAGTGTGTTAGATTTAAATAAATACAAAATTAGTCCATAGATAACCAGGGCCTAGTGGCTTACAACTCCCAACCATTCGTGTGCGAGAGTAATTGAAGGGATGGAGGGGACCTTCAGTTTATATGCACCTTTTCATGACAAGAATTACTCTTGGAGAATTGGTCTCGTGAAAAAAACTTTAGGTGGCACATCCAGGGATCGAACCCACGACCTCTCGCAGTCTCATGACAGTCCAACGCACTAATCATACCACGGGTACAACGATGGATTTAGATTTAAGATTTATTTCTCAAAATTTAACCAGATGTCAAAAACGTTATTCTTCGTTATATACAATTATTTTGAAGGGTGAATCATTTTCGTTCGTAAAATATTCGAAGTGAAAAATGTTTTTTTTTTCAGTTTTCTTGATTTATAAAAATCGTTACTTAGATTGTTTTCAAAAAATATATTTGTTTGGTATCAAGTTACAATATCTAATATAAAGTTTAATTCAAGTCCCTCGCATTATTGGTTCGTGAGATAAATTGAGTTAGCTAAATTCATAACTTTTTTTAAATTGCTTTGGTAAACAAACCAGCCACTAGATTTCTTGAGTGTCCTTTTTGCATTATTATCTCTATAAAAAAATTCATTTAAAGTCCATATCTCCACTGGTTCTTAAGCTGTGGACGACGAAAAAAACTTCCCGAACCTACGAACGTATGTATGCACGCACGCACTGTAATCTCTCTAAAAATCTTTTAAGTAGACTCTAAGGACCTTGAAACGTCCAGAAATTTCAAAATTTACAATTTGAAAAATATTTCCAAAATAATGTTATACATCTGTCCTAACACCTGGTAATTTTTTTAGAAATACCGAATTGGCATTTTTTGTTTTCAAAAAATAAAAACCTAAACACATTATTACTAAAAATTGGTAAATATTTATTGTTTTATGATTTAAAAAATTCCAACTAACAGTTTCTTTTTGTATAAGATAAAAAATACCAGAAATACTACTAAAATTTGGTAAAAAAGGATTTTCGGCCCGAATTTTTACTTCGAAATTATTTCATTCTACTCAAAATATTGCTGTTGATATTTTGAGCAGACTGAAATAATTTAGAAGTAAAAATTCGAGTCGAAAATTATTTTGCACCAATTTTAGTAGTATTTCTGGACAGTTTTCTATTTATGGAAAAATTCTATTGAAATTGATTTTCGACTTAAGTAAGTGTCTAAGGAACAAAAAAGGCTATTGAATGAAACCTTTCTTCAAAGTATGCAATTTTTTTATTAATATTTTATAAAGTTGCTATCAATCAAGAAAAAAATAAGAAAAATACTAAAAAGTACTAAAAATTTAATTTTGAGAATAAAATAAGATACTGGCTTCCAAGTTGTTTCATGCCATACAAATATTGTTGTTAATGTTTTGTAAATTTAAAGACAGTGGTGCAAAATTTTAAACGATTAAGTACAGTGTTAAAACCATTTAGTATAGATTAAAACACGATTAACGTAATTTTGAGGGATTTTAACATCCTACTATCTCCTAACAATTTCCTTAATTTTTAATTGTCGTTATTGTTATTGTTGTATTTTTTAAAATCACTTAATGGCTACTTTTTTATTAAAGAAAATTAGCATTTTACTAGTAAACAAAACGCAGCGAAAGATTAAAAACTTTGAAGTCCCTTAGTATATTACAAATTATTTAAAAAATGGCTAACTTGTAAGTTGTTAAACCCTTAACAATATGTCTTTTTTTATTTGGGGCCAGTGTTTTCAGCTGAAGCTTATGCTTTGGATTGCATTTTTGCTCTTGTAATTATGTCTCTCGTTAATAAAATGGACTTGTTATCAATTGAAACTTTAATAAAGCCAAAATTGATTTATTTATTAATTTAAATTAAAAATTGAATAAAACGAAATTGAGAATACGAATTATACTTCCCATAGTAAGTTATTGTAATGGGTCCGATTTGTCAATTTGAAAATTTTGACATTTCTCGACGTTTCAAGGTCCCTAGAGTCGAAATAAAAGATTTTTAGAAAGATGTCTGTGCGTACGTGTTTACGTACGTTTGGACGTTCGCGATGTTTTTTTCGTCGTCCATACCTCAAGAACCAGAAGAGATATCGACTTCAAATAAAACATACAGATAATAAAGCAAAAAGATGCAGAAAGGTCTCTCAAGCGAATTGCGTGGGTTCACCATAGCAGTTTGAAAAAAAGGTGAACATTTTGGTTAACCCTAAATATCTTACGAACCAATGACGCTAGGGGTTTGAATTAAATTTTATATTATATATTGTAACGTGATACCAAATAGGTTTATTTTTGGAAAAAAATCCAATCAACGGTTTTTTTTATAAATCAAAACAAATTTGTTACCCCGAAATTTTACGAATATAAAATGATTTTATCTCCAGGTTTATGCAACGTTTTTAACATCTGATAAAATTTTGAGAAAAATTGAATGGACTGTATTTTTTATAAAAAATAAAAACCTAACAAAAAACAATACTAAGACTTGGTAAAATATTACTTGCGACTCAAATAGCTTTTAAAAAAATTAAAAATATTGTTTTCAACCTTTTTTTTATTTCACAGAAAATATTGTTTTCGATATTCAGTAGTTTTCTTTTTATAAAAATCCAACAGTCTGTTAAAATCTACAAACAAATATACGCAAATTTGGTAAAAATTGGTATTCGGTTCTTAACATCTCTCAAACTAATTTCATTCATCTCTTCATTTTTAAAAATTTGTTTTGAATACAAATCTTTTCAATAAAACTAGACATTCAAGCTAAACTATTTCTTTCTATGAAAAATATTGTTGGTAATTTTAAAATAATAATTCAACTGACAACTTTTTTAAACCAACACGAAAACCTATAAACTTTTAAGCAAGACAAATCGACAGACGAGATGGGAAGTTATCAGTGTGGGTCGCATCCCAGCCTCTTTTTTCTTATATATTCAAATACTCGTACATATTGGTGATGCAATTAATTTGAAGTCAATATCTTCTACTATTCACGAGACATTAAGATCCGAAGATCAATTTTTACTAATTTTGTGTACTATTGTTTGAAGTTTTAAATTTTTTACGAAAAAAACTGAATGTACTAAAAATTAAATATCTTGAATATTAAGTTGTTTCATGTCATAGAAATATTGTTGTTAATGTTTTGTAATATTTAATGACAATGGCGGAAATTTTAAAACGATTAAGTGAAGTGTTAAAACTAGTGTCCGCCTAGGCTGAAGTTCAGCCAAAAAAAAAAAAAACATTTGGCCAAACCTTAGGGGTGGACCATTTTAGGCCAAAGCCGAAGAATCTATTTATTATATCGAGCATCGTACTAGGCGCCAGAAAAAAATTTAATTTTTAAAATTTTTGAATACCGAAGAAAAAATTGCAACAGTATTTAAATTATTGAATTTTGCCGGATACATTTTACCCATCGTTTGTTTTTTGTCTAATCGTGGTTTCTGTTTAGTTTGTGTTGTTAATTTTCTTTTTTCTCTATAATTATTATTTAGTTATTAATTATTTTTATTTTATGTTTTTTAAGCTATGCATTTAAATAAAAATAATATTTGTATCCAATTGGAAAGGAGAATTCTTGACTTTTTTTTAACCTTGAGCTGCGACTTTGGCCAAATATTTTCTTTCAGCCTAATAATTCGGCTTTGACTAAAAATCGACCTATGGACACATCTTACTATCTCTTAACAATTCGCAAAACTTGTTATTGTCGTTATTGTTATTGTTGTATTTGTTAAAGTCACGGAACTGCTGCTTTTTTATCAAAGGCAATTTACTAGTTACCAAAACGAAGCCAAAGATTAAAAAGAGGCTGGGATGCGACCCACACCGATAACTTCCCATCCCGTCTGTCAATTTGTCTTGCTTAAAAGTTTGTCTATATGTACTCGTATCAATTTTTACCAAATTTGCGTACTATTTTTTGTAGATTTTATTTTTGATGAAAAAACGGACTGTTGGATTTTTATATAAAAATTACTGAATATTGAAAACAATATTTTCTGTGAAATAAAATAAGTTTGAAGCCAATATTTTTAATTTTTGAAAAGCTTTTTGAGCCGAAAGTAAATTTTTACCAAGATTTAGTATAGTTTTTTTTTTAGAGTTTTATTTTTTGTAAAAAAACAGTCGATTAGAATTTTTTAAAAATGTTACCAAATGTTGAAAACAATATTTCTTATAAGATAAAATTATTCTGAAGCCAATATTTAAAAATTTTAAAGAGATATTTGAGTCGAAAATCAATTTTTACCAACTTTTATAAATTATTCTTTAGGTTTTTATTTTTTGTAAAAAAACTGTCAATTCGATTTTTCTCAAAATTTGTCCTAATGTTGAAAACAATATTTCTTATAAGAAAAAATTAGTTAGAACCTATTATCTCAAAGGTTTGAAAAGATATTTGAATCGAAAATCAATTTTTACTAACTGTTATAATTTTTTTTTAGGTTTTTATTTTTTGTTGAGAGCCCTTTTTGCATCTATCTGCCTTATTATCTGTATGATTTATTGGAAGTCGATATCTCTTCTGGTTCTTGAGCTATGTAGGACGAAAAAAACGTCGCGAACGTACGGACGTACTCACGCACGCACAGACATCTTTCTAAAAATCTTTTATTTCGATTCTAGGGACCTTGAAACGTCGAGCAATGTCAAAATTTTCAATTTGACAAATCGGACCCATTACAATACCTTCCTATCGGAAGTTAAAAATTTTGGGTCACTTAGTAAATTGAAAAATATGTAACAAATTGCTTACTAATAAATTGTTAAACCCTTAACAATAAGTTTTAATAAGTCGAATTTATTAAATCCACCTACGATTTTTAATTAGGAATTTAGGACACTGCAGCGATAAATTGATTGATATAAACCTTAAAAATGAGGAACTAACATTAGTATGAGATTTAATCCCTTATTGTTTTAATTATTTTTGTTTTTGTTTTTCATTTTCAATTTCTTTAATTATTATTACTAAATCGATTTTCTTTATTATTTTTAATTCAAATGTAGTTGACTATGATTAAAAACTTATATATTTTTTCTTTTTATATAATCTTTCCATATTCAAAACTGTATCTGTTTAAAAAAGAGACATTTTTAAGATTGAATGAAAAATTTGCACCTAAGTTTTCAGTTTTTGAGATATTTGTAAACTTTAGATGGTCTTACGTTTTTCTACGCAAACAGAATTGGAAATAAGAAAAGGGATATAATCTTACAACCAACTTATAAATATTGTTTAAATTTTTGGTAACTTAAAAAATGTCAAGGCTAGTGACATTGATAATTGAATTTTTGAGTCTTGTTTTTTATTTTGTTTTACCTAAGGCTTAGGACTTAACTTCTTCTGTAAGGCTGTTATGTTGTTGTTAACAAAGTTTATTTCTTTAATAAACAATTATATAAATTTCTTTGACTCTCAAAGAAAGCATTACGTAAAAATGTTGTAAGGTAATCTAGATACGTATTTAATAAAAACTATAAAACAGGTGAAAAGACTGGAGCCTTATAAAACTTTGAAAATTGTAAGAAGTTATTTTCTTAGAAATAAACAAATAAAAATGCAATTCCAAGAATGATATTGTTTCAATGTAATGTACTTACCTAAGGAAACACCCAACAATACGCCAGACAGTGTTACCAGCAGCATCATATTCTCATGCAACCACTTCTTGTAACCAGTCAACTCGATTGGTGCCTCACTGCGTTCGGTTGTTTTCGGTGGCATTTGAGTACCGTTGACGGTTGTTCCATGTGGTGGACCCATTTTAGCGAATAAATAGTCTGAAAATTTTTCAGATTTTTCCATCGTTTGAAAAACGACACTTGGTAGAGATGATGAATTTGTTTTTCTTTCTTTTTTTTTTCTTTTGTTTTATTAAATGCAGTGATGTGTTTTTTTTTTATTATTTCTCGTTAAATATTAAATATTGTTTTTTTGGTTTTCAGTTTAAAGTTTAAATGCAACAATTTACGTTTTGGTATCCTTTATCTAATGTCCTTATACAAATTTTAGGGATTAACAAAGGAAAAGGGTGCCTTTCAACTTGGCAGGATTTTTATATATTCTATATTAATATATATTATAGATTATTGTGTATATTAATTTTCTAAAATTAAACTATTACTAAGTATTATTGTATCCATTTTTATATCTTCTACGTGTTTGTGTCCTTTTTGTTTTTGGGTATATTTATAGTAAATGCAATTTATATACTTTATTTATTTTTGAACAATGGAGATATTTTCTTTTGCGTGTGTGAATTTTACTTTTTTATAGACATTGAAAATTTTGGTTATTTAATAATTTTGTATTGTATAATTTTGTTGTTGTTGTTGTTTTTATTGTTAAACGGTAAACGTTATATTGCAAACGTTCGTCTGGATTAAGGGTTACCGATGCGGCGATATCTTCTTCAGCAGAACACGCCCTTTAAGTCTTGTAGGTTCGTCCTGGACGTCTACGTTAAAGTGGTTTTTAAGTAATGACTCCGTTGTTGTGATTTTTTTAATAACTTTGTTAAATTTAAATTATTCTACACACACTTTGAAGGGGGATGGGGGTTTGGTGTTGGGTAAAGATTTTTGTTCTTCACTTAATAAGTCTTTTTTTGTATTTATTTACAATTAATGTAAAGTTTTTTAAAGTTTAACTTGTGAAAATTATTGAGCTATGGTCCAAAATTTAAGATTCTGGCAGTTTTACTATTTGATAAATTATTTTTGTTTATTTCTATTGAGTTCTTTTGTTATTTTTTGAAATATAAATTCGTTATAAGATTATGTAAATGCTTTTGTCTCATATATATATTTTTATATATAATTTTATAAAATGCGATTAAGGTGGGTCCTTTTTTGAAAATTATATTTTGAATAACTATTTTTATTATTATTCATTGAATAGTTTCTTTTATTAAATTAACTTCTTTTACTGTTTAACTTTTTTTTCTGGTCTGTGCACAAATATCTTTTGCACAACTTCTTGAAAAATCGATTTTTCTAGTTCCCCCTTTTTTCTCTATGTTCACTCTCTGTTAGGTAGGTATACAAAAACGTATGCGAACGATATGAGGGTTGAAAATCTATGTCAATTCAGAAAAACTAAAACTTTTTGTTCTATTCAAGACTCGAGTCTATGAATCTTTTCTGGTGAATATTCTTTTCTTTAGGGCACAAAAGCCGAGATTTTGCAATCAACTATTACACAAAAGAAAGGGTTCGTTTTTTTCATTTAGGTAATCCAAAGGTGTAAGATTTTATTTTCTTTTTTCTTCTCAGACAATTTTAATTCAGGACACTTAACAAAAATGCTTTCCTTAACAAATAACACAATCCACTCACGACAAGACTACAGCAACGTTTGCAAGCTTTGAGTTTTTCGAAGGGCATTTTATAAAGGTTCACAGGGTGGAGAAATTCTCGCTGTACCTAATATGTAAAGAGCCACATCAGAGAGAGGCTTGCTTACTCCTGATGAGAATAGCTTTTTCGTTGCATCTTTAACTGGGGTAACAGAGGCAGTCAGAGATTAATACAATCTCCCGTGCAATTAATTACTTCTTGTTTTGTTTCGTATTGAATTTCAAAAAAAGGTACCTACTTCAGAAATGTATGAATTTGTGTTTTAATGTGTAGTCAAAACATTGTAATGTATACTTACAAATAAGTATTTGGATTTATGTCCAAAACATAGATCAAAACATTTCTTTCGACCCACAGAAAATTTGTATTATTGTTTCTAAAGGAATCTATTTGTTTTAATAGTTTAAGGAATTAATGTCCGTGTCTTTTGTCTATTGATGTATTTGATTCTTGTTATTTTGATTGATTTTTATATTAAGGATATTGAAACGTATTAATAGAACATGCGTTATTAGTAGTATTCATAAAGGTATATAAGTTAAGATGTATTTTCTAGTGGAAAGAAATGTCAAAAACGGTTTACTTTTTTGACTCTTATCTATATTCACATTTAAATGATTATTTCTGAAATGCGGTAGTTACGAATACTAAAAGGGTTTTGTATATCTTAAATAAGCCAAAGACACAATGTGAGCATTAGAAAAGGGTGAAGGATTGGATATGATATCTCAACGAACAGTGGAACAAATCTTTATATCGTTTTGGAGAAAGTGAGATTATTGCACTTGATATTTCAAAAGCATTTGATAGAGTTTGGCACCAAGCTCTCTTATCGAAAATGAGTGCTTTTAGTATTGATGAATCTCTTCTTCGTTGGATTAGAAATTACTTTTCTAACCGTTCAATACAAGTTGTATTGGATGGTTACAAGTCTGAAATTCATAAATGCTGATGTTCCCCAGAGCTCCGTCACTCTTTCTTATATTCATAAATGATCTTATGTCTGCCACTTCTAATCCATTAACCTGTTTCGCCGACGACAGTACCCTCAGCTTCTCATACTCGTTTCCAGACTCACATCCCTACTCTTCGGACAAAATATGATAGGTTCAATAAATTTCTACCTGCAGACAGCATTGTAAGGGAATAAGAAACAGTATTGAATTTAATGCTTAGAAAACCTGAAGCTTTTAAAACCCAATGCGCATCAGCAACCATTTCTTGTGGATTGATCACATACGCGATATCGCCAAAAATACCACCAGATGTCTAGGTTTTTTGAGAAAATGTTTCTCCGTCTAATCTGGCTACATTCTACTAAACCTATCTATGTATTGAATATATCTACTTAAGCCTCTTGGACCGTATTCAAAGAAGAGCTTTTAAATTATTGGTGACAGTGTGACACCAACATCATCAACTCGACTAAATAAAAAGCTAAGAGTGCGTTCGTCAGCAAATTAATTGGATTAGAAGTTGCAGACAGGAGATCATTTATACAAATCAGGAAAAGGGTCGGAGACAAAACGGAGCCCTGGGGCACACCACCATTTATACTATGGGTTTTAGACTTAAATCTATCCAACACAACTTGTATTTGTAAAGATTTGTTCCGCTGTCCGGTGAGATGAAACTGATAATAATTAATCAGCGTTTCTATGACCTTGGAAAGAATGGGAAATGATGATGTTCTCTAACTTTCCTGTTTCATCTAGTGTAGCAGTACGGGATGGGATAATTTTCTAAGAATGGTTTAAAACATCGATAGGTGTCCCTCAAGGCTGCATTTTAAGTCCATTATTTGTTGCTTTATTTATTGATACAAAATTGTGATGTACTTCCAGGAGAAATACAAGTTAAAGTTCTACTTTACGCTGATGATTTTGTATAACTTACTTACAAGGCTTACAACCCTTTATGACTTTGCAGTTGCAAATAAACAGGCTCAATACCTTATGCGAGAAATGAGGGTCAGTCATTAATAAAATCAAGACTGAGGTAATATTCTTTGAATCGCGTAAAAAGCGAAGACAGCCCGAAGAATATTGGCCCCTAAATCTTGTAAATATTGAAGTTGTGCAAGAATTTAAGTACCTGGGTGTAGAAAAACTGTAGGGCTAAACTGGATTTAAGTATAATGTGGCCTAAGTTCCTTGCTGACCAGGATATCGATCTCGCATCAAAATACCTTGTTTTCCATGTGAGGGTTAACAAATGTATGTCCTATGGTGCAGAATTATTTTTCCTACCGCTTATTTAGACTATCTAATTCAACGCCAGATTCTTACACTCAGCATCTATCAAGAGCAACTTCAAAATCATCCAGTAACCTTAATGACCAGATGTCCACAGGAACCTATTTCGGCAAAGAATACTCTATCAAAGTAATTAGCATAATTTTAAGAGCACGTATTGAAGTTTTTAAGTTAAACTTTATTCCTAATCGAGCTGATCTAGACCTTTCATTTTTGATAAATCCTTATTTATACAACTTTAACATTCATTAATTAGACCTGTAAGGTTGCAAAAGTGCACATAGGCCAAATTTGCACAGTGTGACTTTAGTGTCGTAAAGTTCAGCCAGTGCAAGTATTTTGAATTAATAAAAGACGTTTTTTTTTTTTGCTTTTCGCAACGAGAAATTATCATGATCAATGATAGTAGTACTAGTTATATGCTCTTGAACTTGTGTATATCGGTAAAGTGACGCCTGAAGCTGGCGGCAACGACGTACCCACGTACTATGTACGCAGGTTCATATTAGCTGCTTACATTGAAAAAGCTTAGCGTACCGTGATCATGGATAATTGGTTTACTTCGATTTCATGTTCAAAAAATTCAAAGCCGATTATCCGCTTCGCGCTGTGGGGACAATTCGAAAAAAATCGCGGAGACATTCCAGCAAATTTAAAATCAAAAGCTGAAATCAATTCTTCGCGATTTGTTTTTACTCATGATTTGACGCTACTCTCGTACACTAAAAAAAATAAAGTAGTTTTGCTTTTGTCTTCTGTACACCATATAGGGGAAATAGATCCAATAAAAAAATAAGCCATGTATTGTTTTGGATTAAAATTCAAATAAAGGTGGAACTGACATGTTTGACCAAAAATACCACTTTGCCTAGACATCAATTTTTAAAAGATTTAGGATTTGCTTAGTTGAAAACCTGTTGCGCAAGCGTTTAGAGTCACGAAGTTTGCGATCAGAACTACGAAAAAAAATTAACTAAATTTTGAAAATCGACGAGAGAATCATCACAAACGTCAGCACTGTGAGAGAGGAAACTCGAGTGAAGTGTGGCTTGTGCACAGGACCGCAAGCTACGCGGACTCGTGTCAAATGCGCAGTTTGCCATCGTCGCGTTTTTTCATAAATCGCATTTTTTTTTATAAGATAATGAATTTTTAGAATATTCTGCCTTGCACCATTGGATTTCTAAGAAAATTCCCCATAAAAAACAATGATTCTTAATAAAAATAAATTAAAATTAGTTAAGTTATAATATGCCAAAAGTACGGGATCTAAATTTGCTACCGTGTGACATTTAAGTTTCAGGAACGAGGTGTAACCACAGAGGGTTAAATTGTGAAAAGTTACAATTCTCAAAACTAAAGTACTTTTCGCTTTCTTTTCCACATAAAACCATTAGACTTATGTCTTCATTTTTTTAAGCTCCTAAAAGTAAGCTTACACAAAAACAATAAATCGAATTATTTCTAATTGGATTTTTGAAAAGCATCAAAATAATCAATTTGGTACGATTTTTGGGTTGGTGATTGCGATTAGATGGATCTTACTTATAAGAAAAGGAGATAAGTATAATTGCTATAGAAAATATTTTCTTAATGGAATGGAATAGGAAAATATTGATAAATTGTGGATAAAGTTTACTATCAAGGCGGCCATTCGTGCCAAACAAGCAAGCAACAAACAAGCGAAATTTCCCAAAACAAGTTTCCTGTTCGTGAGCAACATAAGCCTTTTTTGAGAATCAAGTGAAAGAGAGGTCAAGTTAAATTTTTGCCAAACAAACTTTATAAGAACAATCGAAAACAAACCAAAGTTGTGCATTAACAAGGATTTTTCACTAGTTAACAGATGAGTCCAAGTGAGAATACAGGAACGAAACTCCAAAATATACCCATTTTTGATGGTCTTGAGTCTTGCTTTTTAATTTAAGAAAGCTCGGCGATCATTTCTTAAAATGGCTTCAATATTGTTTTATTCGATAAATATTAATGTGTAGTTTTCAACGATGTTGTGAATCAAACCAGTTTAAAGTTAACGTAGGAAGTCCATAAGGTAGTCATTTAGGCCTATTCATTGTATTTTATTTACAAACGATTTACTGTCTTAGTTGAGCTATATCAAAACTGAAGTCAAACAAAGCTGCTGGAGCTGACAGCATCGCTGATTCTTTGGACTTAGAAAGCAATGGATTAGTATAAAGTACACTCTCAAGTATCTTTAATCACCGTCTATAATACACTCAACATCCCGGTGGCCGGTTCACATTTATGACGTTAAGGCCTGTCAAAGAAAGTTGATAGCGTCTTAGCATATTTCGAGAGAAAAATCCTTCCTTGGTTCCGCCTGCAGAGATTGAGAGTGGAGAGAAGATACAACGACAACCGTACGAGCTGTACACCGATATTGTCCTGGAGAGTAAAAGTCCAACGACTTAGATGGCAGAGTCATGTAGAGGGAATGGACATCAAAGCTAGAAAGCTCTTCGAATCCAATCCCGATGGGCAGCACAGAAGAAATAGACCGCTATTCAGGTGGCGCATGGAAGATGACCTTAACCAACTTGGTGTGTGAAATTGAAGACATATAGCTAGGGACCGAGCTGGCTGGGGGACGCGTGTTGGTTAAGGCCCAGGTCCACCCCAGATAGAATTGGTAAATCTCTACGATCTTCCATTTTAAGAACAGATACTAAAACTTATTGATAAGCTAGGTCTATGAGAGCAGATACGCTTTTCTTATTTATGTTTTGTGTTTATTGTTAAATTGATAAATGGAAACATGGTCTCGTTTCACATTCTGAAATTAAGCCATAGCATTGAATAAATATGCAAAACCTAAAAAGATGCAATTCGTGAAAAATATGGTACTTCAAATGTTTTTCTTCTTTAACAATTTCCACCTTTGAGCTTAACCATTTCCTATATACCGATAATTAATTAATTTAGCTTCATACATACATATGTAATTAAAATTGATTTTATAATTGTCCTTGGTTTATGAAAAACTTCTTTTATTGTCATTCCCTTCTTTGTAAATAAATCCATTTGAACAAAAAATATTAAGTGTATGCAAACACAAGTCTACTTTAAAAAAGTTTTCAAATTTAAACTTTTTGATACGAAAGAATCTTCATATGCAAGACGTAATTTAATGTTTTTTTTGTTTTATTTTATAGATTTGTAGATGTGTATGTGGTGTTTGTGTTTGTGTGGGAAGCCACATTTCCATTGAGTGCAATTTCCTCCGGAAAAGCAACGCCGGAAAATGAAATGACAGAAAAATGGTAAAATAGAATAACTAGAAAACACAACCTTATAAAGCAAAAATCGATGAAATGAATTACGTGACTGGTTGGGTATAAAATGTAAACACGCAAAGAATCATACAAATCCCCACCATCTCCCTCCCCCACAAAACACCTCATCCTATTTTTATTTACCCACATATTTTATTTTTGTTAACCAAATCGAACCAAATCAATAAAATTTCGAACTACAAATTTATTCATTTAAAAAAATGCACCCGGCTTTAAGGTCTAGAGCAATATGGACTTTAAAGGTAGAGTAGGAACAATAGAACTCAATTATAGGCCATATGCATATGATGACTCCCCATTTACAATGCAAATGTCCCGCTGAAGTCTCAACTAGGATTTATAAGAAATTAGTAAAGAAATGTGATTTAAAGTTGGAAGCAGGCAGACAATAGATGTCTATACGTGTCCTCAAGTATGAACGAGTAATTGCTTTTTATGTCGAGGTCATGCTGGGAGTAATTTAGTGTGATTACGAGGTAAGTGTAAGAGTGTTTTTGATGACGGTGACGTCTGTGTTAAGTTTTGTTTTAATTTCTTGAAATAAAAAAGAGGAAATCTTAAAGGATGATTGGTGTTAAAATTAAAATGTATGTAAGGAGAAATCTTGTAGTTACCATAATGTCTTGGGCTGAAAGGGTAATTTTATATGAACTTTTATAAATGAAATTTTAAAGTTTCTTAAGAAATATATTTTGACACTCAATATTTGTATCTCCTTTGGGTCCCTGATGTTGAAAACGTGATGATTCTTTCTTGTATATAGATATTTTCTCTATTGGAAGAATCTCTTAAGTCAAACTAAAGAAAAGAACACGCCGTGTTTTATGCTTAAGTATCAGAGTTGTAAACGAATGCAATATTATGATATTGTATTCATAAAAGTATCACTCATTCAACTGATTCTTCGGGAGTGCAATAGAATTTATCACTTTGTTCTTTTAACTTCAGAAATAAATTCCAGTTCGATTTTGAAGTCTTAAAAAATGCAATCGTCAAAAGCAGTCAAAATACTTTATGTAAAAAGAGGCTGGGATGCGACCCACACTGATAACTTCTCATCCTGTCTAACGAATTGTTTAGCTTTAAAGTTTGACTATATGTACTCGTATCAATTTTTACCAAATTTGCGTAATATTTTTTGTAGATTTTATTTTTTATGTAAGAACGGACTGTTGGATTTTTATATAAAAATTACTGAATATCGAAAAGAATATTTTCTGTGAAATAAAATAAGTTTGAAGCGAATATTTTTAAATTTTGAAAAGCTATTTAAGTCGAAAGTAAATTTTTACCAACTTTTGTTAAATATTGTTTTTACGTTTTTAATTTTTTGTACAAAAACTGTATATTCGAGTTTATTCAAAATTTTACAGAATGTTAACAACCATATTTTTTAAAAGAAAAAAGTAGTTTAAAGCCAATATCTACAATTTTTGAAAAGATATTTGAGTCGAGAAATCAATTTTTAACAACTTTTATACATTTTGTTTAGATTTTTATTTTTTATAAAAAAAACTGTCAATTCGATTTTTCGCAAAATTTTATCAGATGTCAAAAACATTATTCTTCGTTGCACAAAATTGTTTTGGAGATGAAATCATATTTTAGTAGTAAAATTTTGGAGGTGACACATTTTTTTTTTCAAAAACTATACTTCTTTGATATCAGGTTATAGTATATTGTATAAAATTTAATTCAAGTCTCTAACGTTTTTGGTTCGTAAGATATTTATGGTTAACCAAAATTTTCACCTTTTTTTCAAACTGCTATGCTAAAAAAACCACCCACACAATTTTCTTGAGACCCCTTTTTGGATCTTTCTACTTTATTATCTGTATCACAAAATTAATTTGAAATCGATATCTCTTTTGGGTCTTAAGCTATGGACGACGAAAAAAACGTCGCGAACGTACGGACGTACGGACGTACGGACGTACGGACGTACGTACACACGCACGAACAAACATCTTTCTAAAAATCTTTTATTTCGACTCTAGGGACCTTGAAACGTCGAGAAATGTCAAAATTGTCAATTTGACAAATTGGACCCATTACAATAACTTCCTATGGGAAGTTAATTAAATCTATTTTTTGCAATTTAATAGGCTAAAAGGTGATTTAGCTTATTTTGAACGATTTTAACATCTTAGATACTATCTATTTAACAATTTGCTAAAGTTAAAATTACAGAATCACTACTTTAACTTTTAGCAATTGACATCTGTACAATTATTCATATAAATAATGGATGTAGTGGTCCAGTCAACAGTTGATTTTTTCCAATTAATAGACCCGTTTAAGCGTTAGTATGGATCAAAATGCTGTATATCAAGTTTCTGTATTTCAACATATTTTGAATAAGTAAATAAGGCTTAAAAAAAAATCGTTTTGAAAATTTTAAAAAGTGCGCACTTTTTTACATTACCACTTTGAAAGTATTTCTAAACAAAATATTGTTGTCATCATAATACAGTCTTTTTTAGAAGAATCCAATCGACACTTTGTTTAAAGGAAATAAAAACGTCCAGAAAATGATTTTAACGTTCTAATTCCATTTAAATAGGTCGGGAACGAAATCAGATATTCAAATCAAAATTATTTTATAACATGCAAAATACAAGTTTTGAATTTTCATTTAATTTTTTGAAAAATGCAACTGAAAGTAATGAAAAAACAAAAGAGAAACATTCCCTTACTGAGGAGGAACCAACTACTATCAACAGTTCTCTGAGTTTTATAAGAATACAATTGGAAGACATTTTAGAGGCAATTATATCGATTAAATCTAATGCTACTGGCCTGGACCAAATGAACCCTAAGTTTTTGAGACTTCTTACATTATATACTGCGCTATATAACCTACATATTTAATAGCATATTGACTACTTCCAAGTTTTCCTTAGAATGGAAGAAGGCTAAGATTGTTCCCATACCCAAAAAGCAAACAAGTACTGCTACAGAATTTTGGCCGATTGTCATCGGAGATGTTTGAAAATACTATTCTGGGGCAGGTCCAAAAATATCTTACTATCAACAACGTGTTAAATACCTGCCTGTCAGTATGGTTTTCGACCTAAGCGCAGCTGCAAATTCGCCTTCCTTTTTGTCACTGATGAAATAAGATTTGCAATGGACAGTGATCATGTTACATTTCTAACACTGTTAGATTACTCAAAGCCTTTTGATACTGTAAAGCTGCGAATTAACTTTTGGCTTTCTCTAGAGTCCTGTAAGCTTTTTTCTTTCTTATCTCAGCAGAAGACAACAATGCGTGGTGCTCGTCCACATTACTCAATGTTTTGAGTGGAGTGCCACAGGGATCTATCCTAGGACCAATCCTCTTCTCACTTTATATAAATGAGTTACCACAAGTTGCAAAACATTGTTTAATTCATCTTTATGCTGATGATGTGCAGCTCTTTGATCTATCGAGTGTAAGCCCGTTGAAACTTGACGACGAAACCATTGAATATTTTGGCACTCCTAGAAACCTAGGATTAGTATTCAATCGCACTCTCACTTGGGATGACCACCTTAATAGTGCCATTGTTAAAGTCTATGGAAGCCTTCACCTTGTCTAAGTCACTCGAAATTTCATCCCGATCAAAACTAAACTGCTACTTTCTAAGGACCTTATACTATTGTATGCTGTATGGGTGTGAAATTTCTTGTAAACTAAACTATGTGACTAGCCGCAAATTGAATGTTGTTTATAACAATATTGCCCGCTATATTAATATTACCACGATACAATTTTCTTAATACTGAGCGTCAATTCTCTTTTCATATTGTACGCCTTTGGAACTCTCTGCCCATCTGCCCAAATATGGGAATTATACTCGAGTTTTGGACTAAAAAAAAGCTTTGTAAATTATAGCTAGATCTGAAGGGGTAAAAATGTTCTTGCATTGTCGGAGAAAACCTAAACACCTAGCAGCTTCTTCTTCTTGGTGATGCACAAACCAAGAAGTGAAAGCTGTTCAGTCTCCTTGATGCATAAACCACCTATGAATAGTGGCATTAGGAGATGGTTACGCTTTTGCGACAGGAGAAAGCATCGAGTTTTCGAAGTATTTATTTCTACACGGTTTTTGATTCCCCATGTGCTGTGAAGATCAGAATTGAATGAGCTTATCATTCGCTACAGTTTGTAGTCCATATACTGAAAATAAGAACGAGATTCTTAAAACTAATATAAAAGTAAGTTGTCATCAATACTATTTGAATCAAACGTTCGGAAAGCATGCATTTTCGATAAAAGAGTTTAATTACAAACTCTACCAAATGCCTTTGAAATATCAAGTGAAATAATCTTACTTTCTCCAAAACTTTGTTCCACTGTTCGGTGAGATAATGTTGAGTTTCCACATAAAATATTTTGTTAAAGTTTTAAACAAGATAAATCGACGGATGGTATGGGAAGTTATCTGTATGAGTCACCGTTTTTAGGTTTTGGTTTTTATCGTTAATCTAATGAATGGAAAGATCGATTATTTGGTGTCAATTTCAATCTTCCAAGTCGCTATCTAAAAGGTACAACTGATCTAATTCATATTTCGCACTATCGTACCAAATACAAAAAGAATTCGCATTTAAATAATATGGTCAATTCATATAATGTTGTTAATAATTTATTAATTAATTTGTCTTATGTAACAAATACTGATGAAACTATTGTACGCTAGATATTTAGCTTGATTCAAATAAATAAAAATAGTTTTTAAGAGGTTTTTAGTTATAACTGCTAAGACCTAATGTAATACTGAAAGTTCCTTGGACTATTTTAGATCCCAGCTAAAATTAAGTTTTTTAAGACAATATGAAATAAACTGTTGTTAATACATTCTAATCTTTTCATGTTGAGCACTTATAATAAGTTAAAAATAAACAGCAATTATATTTTTTGACTTATTTTTGGTAAATAAATTAAGAATATTCAAAATCTATTAGAAAAATCAATGTTTTAAACAACCAGCAACTAGAAATACAAATTACTTGCGCGGCCATGTAGCAATTAAATTTTTTTCTTTTAAATTTTTCATTTTTATCCTTAAAAATACTTAAGCAAAGTGAGTGCGAGTATGCATTGTTTTAAATAATTACATTTTATTCTTAAAATAAAACAGTTTGTCGCCAAAATTCTACCGAAATTCCCAATTTATCTTAAAATAAAATTATAAACATAAGAACGCTGCCAACAGAATGTGGCGTAAATTTTTCGATGTCAAAGTCTCTAAAAGTTGATGACTTGCACTTGCACTTGTATCTTCGGAATCTAACACTGATATGTACATATATATGTATGTTAAAATATATGAAAATGTATGTAAAACTATCAATATAAATTACTTTTACTATGCAATGTTCAACATATTGTCAAGTATCAAGAAATTCTATGACGGAACGTGGGAAGATTGGAGATGATCTATATGGTTTAACGAACTGTTGCTAGAATATTTCAAAACAGAAATATCTAAACATCAAAAAATATTAATTTAAATTTATACGTCACTTGACGTATTCTGTTGATTTTGTTTTGAATGTTCAATTACATAAATGAGTGATTTTTAAGTTGCGCTAAAATGAAAAGTATTTAACAAAAGAATAAAATAGGAAACGTTTTAGTGCGAACTTTGAAGAATCAGGAAAGATTTTAATGGTTTCGGAATTTTGGTTGAATTCTGTCATTTTATCTATAGGAGATTGTCTCAATTGCAGTTTTTTCTTCGGGACCGAATTGGAAGATGTCTTTGGTTGTTTTTTAAGGATAGTTTTCTTAAATTATGCAACGATCAGCTAAGAACGGCATCATTGTAGCACATAATTTTTTTCTTGTCAGATTACGATCGTTCCATCGGGCCCCACATGCCATTTTTTGGAATGTATGAATGTGAACATGGTTGTTAATTTGTACCAAAAAGATTTGGTAGAGCATTGTTAAAAGATTCTTTAATAGGATTTTGGTAATACACATAAAGCCAAGACAACGCAAAAGTGCCTTAGGGTCAACGGCGAAGGTTTTAGAAGAGCTTATGATATATATATTTTTAGTGGATAGAATTTGAAAACGTGCTTGAAAGACTTCTCACAGGAATCTTTAAATTCTTAAGAAATAGTTAAGTGAAGCAGTTTCAAAAATATCAACAGAAACTGTGCGTGCCGCTATAGAACGATGCCGACAACGTTTAAGGGCGGGTATTCAAGCTGTATCGATTATTTTGTTTTGAAATTGATTCGAAAGTTTCTATATACTCATGCAAATAATTGTACCTAAGTCTGGGAGTCAAACTGACTTCCGTGTAGATGCAAGGATGCTTTATGCTTGTCTGCAATCTGGAAGGATGAATTGCTTACTTGTACCTCCAAGTTGAGGCTCCTGGGGAGCAAGTTAGAGAAATCAGTGCAGCTCGATGATGAATGATAGTGATCAATTCATAATTATTGAAAAAGAAAGCTTAGAACTCCACTCAGAAAATTCTCAACTTGTGAGCGAACGCAAGAAGTTACGGTTTACTTCCTTCCTAAAATTTAATTTTACGAAAGATGGTAAACACAGGACTGTCGTCCTTCCCCTGGGGCCAGGATTTAACTTACAGATACAAATTATACAAACCCAATAAGTATCAGTAAATATACAAATCGAATGACTAAGTGTCATCGATATTTAATATAAGTTCAAAAAAGGCTGAAGTGGAATGAAAAATCATTTTTAGGAATGATGTACATTGTAGATAAAGCTCGGCTGATTGCATCCCACAAGATGTCGGGCGACCACTTCTAGGTTTATCTTCCCTAGATGTCACTTCATCAAAGACTATATATTGTCACGCCACCTGGTTTATTCCAGGAACATATGTTGGGATGGCCTTCTTATGAGAGTACCGTGGTGGCTGTGGTTTATCCTATATGAAAAGGGGTTTCGATTTTTTTCATTAGTCAGAAAATCAATATATAGAGATAGACAAAACCAATACCAAAAGATAACAAAGACGTGAATTTGTTATGTCCTGGTAGCTTAGAAAGAGGAACTCTCTCGAAGCATTTCTCCAAATAAAAGATTTGCATAGATCTTTTTGGTTAATTTCAAAAACTAACCGAATATATGTACCATACGAGGGGCAGAAATTGATGTTGTAAGCAATTATTCTCTGTACCGAAGTGTAAATGATAAATAATATGTCCCTGTAAAAATTGGCGGCAACTTGCATTACATTTTTAAACCATAATGTCAAACCCTTATCTTTATAATTATCATCTTGGAAACAATAACATCGGACAAAAATCCCTTATTTTATAAAACGTTTTATTCTAAATAAAACTTAAAGGTCCTGTGGACAAATTAAAACAAATAAATAAACTTGGTTAAATTAATAATGGTAATCCTAAATGCTCTTTAAGTCAAAATAAATTCTGACGCGAGGTCGTTTAATTTGATGAGTTCCCATCTAATGTTCGTTTTAATTGTGGATGTGTGAAACTTGGAATTTTAATTGCTGAGATTGCATTTTCATCGGCCAAGTCTAACGTAGTTTAAATCAATCATAGTTCACCGCAATTGTTAATTAATAAAACAGTTCTTCCATTAATTAATATAAAAGATCAAATTGCTGAAAAATCGAAAATAAAAAGAAGCTGAGAAGTGGCCCACATCAATAACTTACCATCCTGTTTGTCGATTTGTCTGCTTAAAACTTTAACAAAATATGCATAACAATATTTTGTATGAGATGAATAATTTTAAGTCAATATCATTCTTTGTTCTCATAACACTTTAGTCAAAAAACAGTTTTTCAGTTTTTGTAGGTTTTCGTGTTTTCAAAAAGTAGTCATTTCATTTTTTCTAAAAAATTTTTTTAAATTACCAACAATATTTTGCATATGATGTTTGAGAGTATGATTCCAAAATTTATTTTTGTTTACGTGATTTTTAGTAGAAAACCAATTTTTACTAATTAAAGCAGCATTTTTTGAAAGTTTTGATTTCTTATAAAGATATAGGTAACGATTTCTAAGAAAATTATCTGGGATAAATAACAAATTATGCACATAATGACATCATTGGTTCGTTTTTTGGGGCAACCAAATTATTCTAATTTTGTTTTTAAATCGCTATATTCATAAAATCCCACACACTCAATTTCTTAAAAGTTTTCTAAAAATCTTTTTATATTATTGTACGCAGAACAAACAAACCCTTCCTTCTTGGTGGAATGAAGAACTGTCCAGTCTTAGGAAAATGACGGGGACAATTTTCAATATCTGCCACAAACATAAGTTTTACCAACCGTATAAAGACCCTTAAAGTTTACAAGTAAGCCCTGTCATCACCCAAAAGACAAGACTGGAGAGAATACTGTCAATCAATCGAAGACATAAAGGACTCCGCAAGGCACAGCAAAGTTTTATCGAAGGAACATTGTAATCCTTCATTTCTAAAAAAAGCCTGATGGAACCTGGACAGCCTTTCCATCCGAATCTCTTGAGCTACTGATGAAGACGCACTTTCCGGGTTGCGAGAGTGATAACCCCGAATCGCTTGAAACCACAGAGCTAAACGTAGCTCATGTGTAGCAAGGCAATTCCGTTATAACTAGAGAAAATAATGTGTGGGCCATCAATACTTTTTCTCCATATAAATCCCCAGGCATGGATGGCATACTGCCAGTTATGCTTCAAAAGTTGCATGATGTGGCAGCTCCATGGCTGGAACAAATTTTCAAAGGATGTCTCCTTCTCAAACATGTGTCCATGTCGTGGAGACAGATGAAAGTTGTTTTTATCCCGAAAGTGGGTAGGCGAGGTCACGAATCCGCGAAGGATTTCAGACCAATAAGCTTAACATCTTTTGTGCTTAAAACCTTGGAGCGCTTTCTTGATTACCATATTAGAGAAATCCTAGTTGGACGACCTTTTGAAAGCTCTCAGCATGCTTATCTTAAGGGCAAATCTACGGAGACTGCCATCCATGAAGTAGTGCGTATTGTAGAACAAACAATAGAAGGTACTTTTAACAACGTCCTTACAGAATCCGTAGAAGAATCGCTCGTTAAGTTCGGTGTAGAAGACTTCATTCGAGAATGGATTATTTCCATGATCAGTGGTAGGAAGATTCGAGCCACTCTAGGCAATACAATCGCAACAAAATACGTGGTGTCCTTTCGCCTCTTCTATGTATTCTGGTCATGGATACAATTTTCGTTAAATTAGAGAAATGTGGAGTAAAGGCGATAGCCTATGCGGATGATTTGGTGCTATTGGTGTCAGGAAAGTACACCTCTGTGATTAGTGAACGGAGTCAGCTTTGAAGAAAGTTAGCAACTGGGCAACGAGTTGTGGACTAGGAGTTATTCAAAGTAAAACTGAACAGTTGCTCTTTACCGCCAAAACTAAAGTACCGCCCTTCACGCTGCCTCGTCTCAATGGTCAAATCCTATCATTATCTTCCAGTGCAAAATATTTGGGAGTTATACTCGACCCTATTACTAAACTGGAAACTAAATATTGATGTACGAGTTAAGAAGGCCTGTGTTGCCTTCTACGTCTGCAGCAAAACTTTCGGCAAAAAGTGGGGACTTCAGTCGAAGATGATTTTATGGACGAACACAGCCGTAGTACGCCCAATCTTAACATATGGGTCGATTGTGTGGTGGTCTGCTCTTAGCAAAGCCTATAATATTAATAAGCTTAAGAAGTTTCAGAGAACAGCTTGCGTGGGCACCACAGGGGCCATGCGTACTTGCCCAACGGACGCCTTAAACGTTATTTTGGATCTTCTACCAATCGACCTTTTTATTAAATACATAGTTTCCTGCAGCGCTATTAGGCTGAAGGAATCAAATAGCTGGTTGTCAAAACCTTATGGTCACAGCAACACTACGAAATTGATTCCCTCAGATATTATCTCGGTAGACACTGACTTCTGCACTCCTTTGAACCTTAGTAAGGGTTTTGAGGTTATTTTCCCATCGAGAGAAGATTAGGAGGATGACATCGTGTCGATAGGTTTCGACACAATCATCTTTACTGACGGCTCAAAGATGGAGTACGGAGTTGGTTCTGGGATCTTTTCTGAGTTCCTTAATGTAACCAAATCCTTTAGGCTTCCTGACTTTTTTCAGGCTGAACTGCTGGCAATAAGGGTGGCATGTAAGATACTTAAACAAAACCCAAACCAAAACCGAAATGCGGCTATTTTTACAGACAGTCAGGCAGCTGTCAAAGCCATTAACTTGGCCATATCCTCATCTAAATTAGTCCAGCAATGTCGCGATGAGCTTGCGAGCCTGAATATTAACCTCGGTGTCACCCTGATCTGGGTTCCAGGCCATAGTGGTATCATGTGAAATGAACGGGCTGCCGAGCTAGCCAGGCAAGGATCGGCCCTTCAAAGCTCACTTGCGGAAATGGTTAACATTCCTCTTGGTGCTATGAAGGGTAAGATCTTTTCTATCTACCAAACTGAATCAAACCGAAGGTAGAGCAATTTACCCAACTGCATTATATCTACTCGTAGGAAAATATGGCCCACCTATAACAAAACCTGTACAAACGATCTTCTATGCAGGCCAAGGCAAGACATAGCCAGGATTGTTGCGGTTTGTACTGGACATTGGCCTATAGGAGGTCATGCAGAGAAGTTGGGTATCTCTTACAACACCTTTTGCCGTAGCTGTAGTGACCAAAGAGAAAGTGAAACGGTAATTCATTTCCTCTGCAAATGTCCTTGTTTGGCAAACACTAGTATGAAATACTTTGGAAAAGCATTCTTTCACGAACTTGATGAGCTATCTGAGACAAAGAATAGAGACCTTATCTTTTTTCTCAATGCGACAAAATGGCTCTAACACAATCGCTATGAAGCTTCTCTATAAATCTATCCCTTTCAATCAAAGGTCAAACGAGCTTTTGGTATCAAAACGGCGCACTACAGCGCTAATTGGATCTCAGGCTAGGTTGCCTTGAGATCGCCATTTCTACCTACCTACCTATGCAGAGCAAAATTTATTAACTTCTCATAGGAAGTTATTGTAATGGGTCCGATTTGTCATATTGAAAATTTTGACATTTCGCGACCGACGTTTCAAGGTCCCTAGAGTCGAAATAAAAGATTTTTAAAAAGATTTCTGTGCGTGCGTTTGTACGTCCGTACGTTCGCGACATTTTTTTCGTCGTCCATACCTCAAGAACCAGAAGAGATACCGACTTCTCATAAATTTTGTTACACAGATAATAACGCGAAAGAATGCAGAAAGGACTCTAAAGAAAATTTCGTGGGTGATTTTTTAACCATAGCAGTTAAAAAAAAGGTGAACATTTTGGTTAACCTTAATATCTTACGAACCAAAAACTCTAGAGATTTGAATTAAATTTTATATAAAATATTGTAATGTGATACCAAACAAGTATATTTTTTGAAAAAAATTCGATTAACGGTTTTTTATAAATTAAAAAAGAAAAACTGAAAAAAATTGTCACCTCGAAAATTTTACGAATACAAAATGATTTTATCTCCAAAACAATTTTGTGCAACGAAAAATAAAGTTTTTGACATCTGCTAATATTTTGAGAAAAATCGAATTGACAATTTTTTTATAAAAACTAAAAAGCATTACTCAAAGGTGGTAAAAATTGATTTTCGACACAACTATCTTTTCAAAACCTTGAGATATTGGCTTTAAACTACTTTAATCTTTTGAAAAATATTGTTGTCAATATTAAGTAAACTCTTGAGAAAAATCTAACTAACAGTTTTATTACTAAAAATAAAAACTTAAAAGAAATTTTAACAAAAGTTGTTAAAAATGAATTTTCGACTCAAATATCTTTCAAAAATTTGAGGTTAATTAATTAATTTTATCTTATAAGAAATATTGTTCTCAATATACGGACAAATTTTGAGAAAAATCGAATTGATAGTTTTTTTACAAAAAATTAAACCTAAAAAAAATTAATAAAAGTTGGTAAAAATTGATTTCGACTCAAATATATTTTCAAAACTTTGAGATATTGGCTTTAAACTAATTTTATCTTTTTAAAAATATTGTTGTCAACGTTTAGTTTAATTCTGAGAAAAATCGAAGTTACAGTTTTTTTTTTTACAAAAATATAATAAAAGTTGGTAAAAATTGATTCGACTCAAATATCTTTCAAAATTTAAGATATTGGCTTTAAACTACTTTTATCTCTTAAAAATATTGTTGTCAACATTGAGAAAAATCAAATTGACAATTTTTTTTACAAGAAATGAAAACCTAACAAAAAAAAGCAATACTAAAACTTGGTAAAAATTTCCTTTGAACTCAAATAGCTTTTCAAAAATTGAAAATATTGTCTTCAAACTTTTTTTCACAGAAAATATTGTTGTCGATATTCAGTAGTTTTTGTTTTTATAAAAATCCAACAGTCCGTTTTTTTATTAAAAAATAAAATCTACAAATAATAAAACGCAAATTTGGTAAAAATTGATGTTCGGTTTTTGATATCTCACAAATTAATTTCATTGATCCAATTTGTAAAAATTTAAGATAAGCTACTAAAATTGGTAAAACTTTGTTTTTTTACTAAAAATCTATTTCACAAAACTAGATTTTCAAACAGAACTATTCTTTATATGAACAATATTGTTGGTAATTTAAAAATTTGTAAGAATAATTCAACTGAAACTTTTTTAATCCAACACGAAAACCTACAAACTTTTAAGCAAGGCGGCGAAAAATACTGCAATGTCCCAAAGGCAGTAAGAATTTTTGGTCATTTGTAAAAAACATGAGGAATTCTTCCTCTTCCTCGGTTCCTACGCTTGTTGTCAATGACACTCCTTTAGTTAGTTCTATTGATAAAGCCAACTAATTTGCAAGGCAGTTCGCCGAAAATTCCACCTTACCAGATAGTGTCATGACTCCTCCAGTTCTTGAACGCGTAAATGATTCTATGGGACCAATCTTTTTTCGTACTCGAACTGTGGAGAGAGTTCTTAAAGATCTCAACATTCATAAATCCGCTGGCCCAGATGATATCCCCGCTATTATTCTGAAGAGGTGTTCTTCCACGCTATCTATCCTATTCTTCTGGGCTCGTTCCGAGTAGTTGGAAAAATGCATTTCCAATTCCAAAAAAAGGCGAATCTTCTTCTCCCACAAATTACCGACCGATAGTACTAACGTCCCTTCTTTCTAAGGTCATGGAAACGCTGATTAATTATCAGCTTAAGAAATATCTTCATTAACGGAAGCTTCTTAATGACCGGCAATACGGCTTTCGTAGCAATAGGTCCACTGGTGATCTCATGGTTCATCTCACCGAACAGTGGAACAGATCTTTAAATCGTTTTGGCGAAAGTAAAATTATTGCACTTGATATTTCAAAGGCATTTGATAAAGTTTGGCATCTTGCTCTCTTATCGAAAATGCGTGCTTTCGGTATCGACGAATCTCTTCTTCGTTGGATTAGAAATTTTCTTTCGAACCGTTCAATACAAGTTGTTTTGGACGGATTCAAGTCTAAAACTCATAAAATAAACGCTGGTGTGCCCCAGGGCTCCGTTTTGTCTCCGACCCTCTTCCTTATTTTTATAAATGATCTCCGCTGACGATAGCACTCTTAGCTTTTCATATTCGTTTCCAGACTCACAACCCTCCTCTTCGGATGTGGAACTGCAACGTACAACAGCATTGTACAATGGGGAATAAAAATCGTGTGGAAATTTAATGCTTCGAAAACGCAATGCTGTCTTGCTTCGTTAAAGCGAGATAAACCGTCTTTGCCACTATCTATGAGTGGCACTTGCATCAACGAAACAGAAAATCTTGACATCCTCGGAATGTGCATCAGCAACCACCTTTTGTGGAGCGATCACATACGCGATGTTGCCAAAAATGCCGCAAGATGTCTAGGTTTTTTGAGACGTTGCAAGAAATTTTTTTTCTCCGTCTGATCTGGCTACAATCTACAAAACCTATATACGTCCGAAAATTGAATATAACTCTCATCTCTGGGCTGGTGCTCCAGTAACTTATTTAAGCCTCTTGGACAGTATTCAAAAAAGAGCTTTTAAAATGATTGGTGACATTAACATCATCAACTCGTTTACATCACTCGAACATCGACGCAAGGTTTCTTGCCTCACCCTTTTTTACCGTTATTTAAACGGACTATGCTCTAGTGAAATAGCCAGTTGCATTCCTCCCCTTAAACAATTTAACCGTAATACCCGCGCTTCTAGGAATGCCCATCAGTTTACCCTTGAGCCCAACTTCGGACGTACTTTGAAGTACAGAGATTCTTTTTTTAGCCGTACTACGCGAATGTGGAACGCCTTGCCACGCTCTATCTTTCCCTGTCATTGCAATGTTCAGAAATTTAAAACCAATGTACACCGACACCTCCTATCCAACCCTTCCCTCTTTTCCTAATGCTCACACTGTGTCTTTGGCATATTAAAGGTATAAAAGACCCTTTTAGTGTTTGCTAATTATAAAAAAAAAAAAAAAAAAAAAATCGACAGACGGGATGGAAAGTTATCGGTGTGGGTCGCATCCCAGGATCTTTTTACTTGAGGCATATAGGAACTATATGGCAAGTTTTGCATTCGTGCAAGATATCGAACTCGAGATTTTAATCAAACATGATATAACGATGGTAGAGAATCGAAAAAAGTGGGTAACGCGATTCCGTACGGTCTATTTTGTCTGTCTGTCCACGCTCCTACAGCCTAAGGTTTTGAGCAGATTCGCGTCAGGCGTTTTTTTTTTAATTTTTTAAAATCAAAACTAACAAGCCCGTATACAATTTTTTTGATCAAAAAACGATAATTCGAATTATCTCAAAAACAAACCGACAGATTTTTTTTTAATTTTCTCTAAAATTTTATTTTTTAACTTGGCTTCTTTTAATAATTAAAACATATTTTTGAATTGCTCAGGAAAGGTACCGCTCATAGAATTGTTATTTTGTTTTTTAATTTTCTTAGCAACTTATAAACTGATTTCAATAATTTTTTTGAATAAGCTCTGACAAATCAACAAGTGGAATAGGAAGTTATCAGTGTGCGTCGCATCCCAGCCTCTTTTTTTAAGTTGATATCTGTTTTGGTTTTCTTTTTGGGTCTATTTAAAATTAGTTCAGAAAAAAATCTTATGTTCGTTTTCTTGTAGAAGACTTCTAATTATTTTATAAGTAGTATTTTATCCATAGGTAAGCAACTTACTTAAAATTAAATTTATATTTCCAAAAAAAAAATCTTTAAATTTAATTCTTGTTTGAAATGTATGTTATGAGAAGATATAGAAAAATGAGCCCACCCCTGAAGTCGGCAAAGTTTTATAATGCTTTCAATATTGAGTTGTTGTTATATTGATTTAAAATTAAATATATATTAAATATATACACACATAGATGTTAAAAAGTTAGGATGATTTAATTTCATTTTATTTCACTGCTATAGGTTTATCATTTATATACATAGCAAGTATTTATATTAAAATTTAATATGAAAAATTATACGTGTAACAAGACTTGATTTATTTATGAATCAATATTTTACTTGTTACCGAAACGAATTTACTGACATCAAAGAAATATTGTAAACAAGAATTGTTTTCGGAAATAAATCTGCTTGCTTCGACTTAGATAAAGAAAACATTGTAAAAGGTGTTTGTTGTAAATATTTTTATTGCCATCCGAATAAATTATCCGTAGATAATAATTTATAAATTAAGCAATAAAACTTTTGTCGTATGTCATTTTCTTAACTCCTCATATTAAGTTATTATAATCTGACCGAATTTTTGAATTGTAAATGTTGACATTATTCTACATTTCAAGTTCTCTAGAATTTAAATCAAACTTTTTTGAGATATTTCTGTGCGTGCGAGTTTACGTACGTTCGGAATACTTTTTTTCGTCATCAATATGTAAACAACTGGAAAAGATAACAACTTCAAATCAAGATGTGCTGAAAGATCTTAGTTTATAATATCAATTTAAGAAAAAGTGAAAATGTTTGTTGCTCCCAAATAGCCCACGAATTCATAAGGACAAAGACTTCAACTAAATTTTGTATTATTTTCATTGAAAAATTAGACCTGTTTTTAGACACAAAAAACGAAAAACACAATTTTCACTTCTTTTTTTTTAATAATTTACAGGCACTCAAGGGATTATTAGGACCCTTTATATTTTTATATATAAACACAGTGCGAGCATTAGAAAAATAGGGAAGACTTTAATAGGAGATACATTGGTCTTGAAGTTCTGAACATCAAAATGGGAGGGAAAAACAGAGTTGGCTAAAGCATTCCACATTCTCGATGTGCGATTTAAGAAAGAATCTCTATACTTGACAGTACACCTGAAAATGAGCTGTAGAGTAAACTGATGATCATTCCTGGAAGTGCTACTATTATGGCTGAATCGTTTAAGGGGTGGAATGCAACTGGCTAATTCAAAAGAACACTGTTTGTAAAAACATCGATAAAACAACGAAAGGCATGAAGCATTGTGGCGGTGTTCTAGCGATCTAAATGTTTTGATTGTAGTTCTATCGGCTATCATTTTTAAGTCCTTTTTTTTATTCTATCCAAGTGATGTAAACTTGTTTTAGGGGCACCTGCCCAGATATGCGAGTTATATTCAAGCTTTGGACGGATGAAGGCTTTGTAAATTACAGTCAGATCAGGAGGGGTGAAACATTTCTTGCACCGTGCGTCGGAGAAATCCTAAGCACCTGGCAGTATTTTTGACAATATTAAATATATGATCATTCCATTAAAGGCGATCTGTGACACATACCGAGTACTTACAGGTGATTAGTTCCCCCGATGCACTCATAGATAGTGGCATCGGGAGTGTGTTACACTTTAATGACAGGATACTCATTGCTGAGTTCTAGAAGCATCAAATTCTACACGGTTTCTGACTCCCAATTGGACAATGCTGTCAAGATCAGATTTTAATGAGCTTATCATACACTGCCGTTTAAGTTCCACAACCGAAGGACAAGGATGTGAATCAAGAAACAAGTATGAGAAGCTGAGGGTACTGTCGTCGGCGAAACAGTTTAATGGATTAGAAGACAGTAGCAGACATAAGATCATTTCTGAATATAAGAAAGAGAGTCGGAGACAAAACGGAGCTCTGAGGGACATTATTTATTTTATGAATTTCAGACTTGAAACCATGCAATACAACTTGTGTGTTGTGTTGAAATGTTAGAAAGGTAATTTCTAATCCAACGAAGAAGAGATTCATCAATACCAAAACCACGCATTTTCGATAAGATAGCTTGGTGCCAAACTCTTTGAAATATTTATCAAGCGCAATAATGTTACTTTCTCCAAAACAATGTAAAGATTTGTTCCACTTTCCCGTGAGTTAAACCATGAAATCACCAGTGGACCATGTCATGTAGAAGCTTCCGTTCTTCGAGATATTTCTTGAGCGGATAATTAATAAGCGTTTCCATTACCTTGGAAAGAAGGGACGTGAGTGCTATAGGACGATAGTTAGGGGGAAAGGAGGATTCGCCTTTTTTAGGGAGAAATGCTATTTTCCATACGCTCGGAAAGAGACCTATACAGTAGGATGGAAAGTTTACGCAGTGGTTTTGCCAGCCATGCAAAACACCTGTTCAGAACAATTGGGGAGAAACTATCCGGGCCAGCGGATTTGTGTATGTAAAGGTCTTTCAGTAGGTGCTCTTGCAACTGCACGATTGCGAAAGAAGATTCTTCTCATAGAATAATTTAGTCTCTCAAGAACAGGAGGACCCATGACACTTTACGGTAGCGTCAAATTAACAGCAATCTGTGCTGCAACCAAATTGGCTTTATTAATCGAGCTTACATAGGGAGTGTACTTGTGGACGAGCGTTGGAACCGAGGATGATGTGGTGTTTCGAACGTTTATTTTACAAACAAATAAATGATATAACATAATGATAAAATAATAATATATGCATCGTTTTCGACTTCTAGTTATATTAAAAAAAATTAAAATGACTGCCTTGTTTCCAAATAGTTTGTTAAAAATGTTTCCTTCTGTTAAAGATTTAAAAAATGTACCTACAAAAAAAGTTGTTTTCAAAAATTAAAACGCCAATTGATTTCTCAAAAAAAAATAAGCGCTCAAAATTTGAATTTGAAATTCGTTAGAGCGTTTTTTTTTTTAATTCCTCGCTTAGAAGGATCATGTTAAGGTCGTCCTCAGTCTCCATTAAGGATGGACTGTCTACGACTTTTGTAGAGGGTGCATTCGCGATTGGAGAGGACAAGGGTGCATCGTCACCCTCTGTTAGGAGAGAAGACGACGTCCCAGGTTCACCAACCGCTAGTTCACCTTCGGTAGTTTTTGGAGGCCCGCTTTCCGCGTTAACCTCATCTTTTTTATATATTCGAATTTTAATGGTTTCGAAACCATAGTTTATGGAGCCCTCGTTTAGGGCTAGAGGAGCCAAGGATTCTTTATTGAGTACCACAATGGCGCTCCTAAAAAGACCCTTCACTTTCTCTAGCTTGGCTATTTTCCAGTTATGCGTCGGAAGGGACGGGTTGCATTCTTTGACCATCTCGAGAATGTCCTCGGTACCAGCAGGTTTGATCGGTATCCAGATGCGGGCTCTAGGTCTGCTAGGAATGTCTTCCACAGCGACAACCTCGAGCTTCGCACCTGGCCAAACTTCACCTAACCGGCTGACAGCAACCTTGTAAAGGTCACAAGATCTCTGGTCGCCACAAACCATGAGTTTGACATAGCCTTGATGCCAACCCCCATCGCTTATGGAAGGAAGTGGTCCTGGAAGCTCTCTCAAAATGCTCAAAAAGCCACCCGAGAGCTTAACCTTGACCAACTGCCAACGATCAGCCGATATTGTGCCATCATCATCGCTCCTGTCAATGACCGCAACCACGACTTTGCCTTCGCGACGTCACTGAAACTGGATTGTTTCGTGATGGGATTGAGGGGGGTACTGGTGTTATGCACCGAGGCCGTTTTGGTGTCGGTGCAGCCCCCTCAAGAGACCTTTCTCTTTTGGACGTAAAGTCCTTATTGGATTATGTTGTAGCAAGTATGCTTTTGGCCCGATGATGCACCAGAGGCCTTCAAGATATTCGCCGCTTGCCGCCTTTGTCTATAAAGGCCTTTTAGAGTTTTCCATTTCTGGAAGTATTCTCACTAGTAGTGGCAGGGCCATTTTTCACAACCCTGCCACTACTGAAATTAGGTATCGCTACCCTCTTATCCTCGTTGCTACCAACAGCATAGGAGCATCCATGGTTAGCCACTACTCCCTTCTCTGTGTTGACCGCAAGAGATACGACAGCAGGCTTTGACACCAAGCTGCCGCCGGTCCTGAAGAGATACCGGTTATTGTATTTGTTTTTGTTCGGCTTTGAAAGGTTTTTTTTTTTGGTAAAAGGTAAGTTTGAGGGCAATAAAGAAAAAACATTTTTGAAGATCTTACGAGTAATTTGGAGTTGTAATATTATTTTGTATAACTTTTTATTTATCAATAAAAATGTAATAATCCTTTTGTTTAATGTACAATACTGTTTTCTGGTTGTAATATATATTTTTCTGGACGTCTAACAAATCTCAATGCATTCATGTTTTCTAATAAAACTTTTAATCTAATATTAAAGTGATACTTTTATTAAACCGGGTCCCCTTTTTTATTCAACAATATCCAATTGTGCAGCGGAAACATTATTTTGTTTTGTTTTACTTTTTTCGTTTCAATTTATTTACATGTATCATGTATACACTGCACACCACTTGCATGAATCCACTTTTTAAAACTTCTTAATATGCAAAATGCTCACGTTCGTTCGTTGTGGAACATATCCAAAGCTATCTGAAAATGTTTGTGTTGTTTTAGTTCTTTAGTAATGAAACAGGTACACCCAATAGATGCAAAGACAAAACCTGGGATTTGATAAATTTTAGAAAAAGAAAATATATAAACGAACGTTATGTTCGTGTTTGTATATTACCCTCCCTCAATCCAATACTAATACATACAATTTAAAGGACAAAAAGTCCGTTCGGAATACGAGTATGTAGCATCCGATAATCCTTATAACGGAGATACAATTTTAATTTTATTTAAAATGGCTTTAAGCAAATAACATGCAGTGTATATCTCACAAAGTAAGATACATCACAACAATAATTGCAGAGACATTCTATGCAATGTAGACATTTGATATCTGACCTTATACCTTCACTTGATATTTTCATTTTTGAAAATATGAGATTGATATTTTGATGTTTCCACTTAAACTTTTATTTTAATCCAATAACAAGGCCAATGTCAAGGACGACATTGCAACAAAAAAAATATATTAAATAAAATTTAAAGTACACATAATCATTTATTTGGATTTATGAATAAGCGGGGGGCGTAAATAGTCGCTTTGTTTGATAAAAAGGGAAAATAAAAACGAAATCATGTCAAGACTTTGATGAAAAATGTTTTATTTTTAAGCAAATGACATGCGATGATTTCTACCAACTTGAGATTATTTAGTCAATATATGGAAATTCATGTTTCGAAATATGCACATACACTTTATTCATATGTAGCTGTCTTCTGTCAGGTAAAGACAAGACAAAAAAAAAAAGAAAGAATGATAGATCAGTTGATGGTAAAAGGCTTTTGTTTCTGTAGAAATTATTATTTTTCATTTAGTTATTATGAGAATATTAATTTTAATACTAATGTGGAATGCGAAAACTTTAACAAAATATTCATAACAATATTTTCTGTGAGATAAATAATTTGAAGTCAATATCTTTTCTTGTTCTATAATTACTTGAGTCGAAATCCATTCTTATAAGTTTTTTGTTGTTTTTGTAAGCCGCTCATCCACGATTTTTGCTTCATGTTTAGGGTGGTTATCATGTATAAAAACCAAGTGAACTGTCATTGAATCAAATGTAAATGCTGGATCGTATGAACTTGCTCCTTTATGCAACAAAGAGTCTGTTAAAAAATGTACCTACCTATATATTATTTAAAAATATACATGTAAAATAAGTTTAGCTTTTTATTATACCAAAAATATGAAATACTCGGAAAATATTATTTATTTATTTATCCCAAGACACAACTCATCCTAGTAAAACTCATCCCGGAAATGAAAAATACTTGTAAGCATACTTAACGAAAACAATTGCTTGCCTATTCAACTAGTTTGTTTAAAGCTTTTTTCTTTGGATAGCTTTATTTTAATTATTAGAAGAACCAGGATGGAAAATAAATTATCTGAAGATAAGAAAGAGGCGGAACATGTACGAGTAGGTTTAAATTGTAAATCGTTCGCCTGTTGGTTGTGTAGTTCGGTAAGTGTCTGAAACGGATAAAGAATAGTTAATTGGTTGCTCAGCTTTATGCAGATAGATAGATAAAGTCATGTTTATTGTTTTTGATGGTAATGAAGGAATGTTATTGGTAGGTAGAAGGTACCTACCTTCTACATTCCTTCTTTCCTACAACTTTCAGCGCAAACATGGAGTTATTACGTTCAGTTTATTTTTTTCGTTAAAGTTTTAAAAAAAAAACAAGCATACGAACAGGTACGATAATTTGCTATTCATATGTTGTTTACAGTCAGGCTCTTGTGCGTTTTGGATTTCAGTTATGAAGTGACTCGTAAGCAGTATAGTTGTAGAGGTTGTACGTAATACCTATTAAGTAGTTATTCTCTTATATAGAACGAATAGTTGTGAAACAACCTTATTCTTAAAGAATAATATTTTAAAATCATATATAAATACAAAGGTAAAATGGGTAAAAGATATGAATGTAATCAAAATTTTGTCAAAATAATGCGCTCTTTAGGAGATCATGAACAAGATTTGAACTGTTGAGATGGGAGGAGATTGGAAGTAATTAAAAAAAACTAATTTTTCAAAAATTTAAATTCCATTTTATAAATAAAAACCCTTGATTTTTCAATTTTTTTGTTTTGAAAATAGTTAGAGCGGTTTTTTTTAAATTAATTTTTGTATATATAAAATGTTTCAATTTTGTTCTAAAAATATTTTTGGTATGCAGTTGTTTAGTGATTGTAAATATACGCTCTACATTTGAATTTCGTAAGAAAAGTTGAAAAGTTTTTGAGATATAGAATTTTGAAAAAAAAATTCAACATTTTCTTAAAATTCCAAACAAAAAAAATTGCACTTTTGATAATCAAATATTGTTAAGGCAATATAAGAGCTTATTCGAAAAAAATGATTGAAATGTTTAGTTTACTTAAAAAAGCCACGTTAAGAAATAAAATTTTTAGAGAAATTAAAAAAAAATCGATCGGTTTATGAGAAAATTCGAATTTTCGTTGTTTGACCAATAAAATTGCCACTGTTAGTATTGATCTTTAAAAAAATGAAAAAATAACATTACGCGAATCTGCTGGAAACCTTAACTTCTAAGTTTGAACTCAATCGACCTAGTGGTCTAGGCTGTAGGAGTGTGGACAGACACACAAGTCAGTCGGATGGAATCGCATGATCCACTGTTTTCGACTTCTCTACAATCTCGAGTTCGAAATGTTGCAATGTTGAATTTTTCGGTCATGATACGGGATGATTTAACTTTTTCTCACGATGGTACTACTAACACGATTAGATGTTTTTCGGAGAAGGGGCTTTCTTTTTTACTAAGGATCAGCTTTAGCCGAATCAATTGCATTGTTCGCCGTCTTTCTTGAACATTTCAATAATTGTGAAATTTGAGTCCTACCTTGTTCAATAAGATCGAATATTAAACTCCTTTTTCTAGCGAAGAATGTTGGTTTCGGCCTATTGCTAATGAAAATTTGTTACCTACAAAATAACTGTGCTATTTCTCTATTCATACCTCACTAAGCTGTTAAAGACATTAAAAGGCAAAAACAAAAAGGTGATAATTTAAACTTTTTTTCAATGCCAACATAAAACAATAATAAACATTTACTATGAGAGAAATTTATGTTTCAATATTTGTTCCATTCGATGTGATATTTCACGTCCTTGGCTATTTGTTGTTTTGTCCAAATATATAACAAATATTTTCTGGTAATAAAAAACAGCCTAGCTTTACAATGTAGAAAATCTCGAAAAAGTTTAAATGCTATTATTACCAATCTGAGACTTTTTTGTATTAGAGAAGATTGTACGTACACATATTCATCATTAAAGACTTTTGGTCATACGTACGAAATAAAAATGTTCCTAATAGAATAATAGTAGTAGTACCCGTTGCATGATGGTTAGGGCGTTAGACTGTTCAAATTGGGTTCGCTCCCTGCCTGTGCCACCTAAAGTTTTTTTTTTACTGCCTCTTGCGAGAAATTGACAATTTCTCCAAGACTAATTCTTATCATGAAAAAGTGCTTTCTCAAATTAGCCGTTCGTATTCGGCATATAAACTGCAGGTCCCCTCCCCCTGCAATTACATACTCGCACACAGGAATGGTTGAGAGTTGTAAGTCTCTAGGCCCTGGTTCACGAACGGACTTTTGCGCCAGCTTATTTATTTATTTAATATCTTAATAATATCGACCTTTACTTGTTATTTAATAATGACCAATATTTAACAAAAAAATTGCGCCTGGGTCATCAAACTATAACTTTCTAGTATTGGAAGGCAGTTTTAAAAATGAGATTTTAGATGCCAAATGAAAGGGTATCGTGTTTTCTAACCAACTAAAGTTTCTTATCTGTGCCAAAAATTGGTATAATTCAAAGTTCTCTGCTTTTGAGATGTTTAGTTTTAGTCCCTAGATAGTGTAGAGAATTGGTTCATAAGATATGTATTCGGTTTATTTCAATTATCTTTAAAAAAGTAAGGGATTGTCGAACCAAAAGTTGACACAACAGAATCCGGTAAACAAAATTAATAACAATACAACTTCAAATAACTTTGTATGTTTTTGATGTAAGACTGCTCCGTAGCAAAACAAGTAAGTTTTTTAATAATTTTCCATACTTCCATACCTCCACGGACTTACAGCAAGTTAGCTGTATTCTACAATTTTAAAATCGATTACTCCATTTAGTTTTTCCATCTGACTGTATAAGGAGTTAAATCAAACTCTGCTATATCGCTTATAGACAAATACCATCCCCTACTTGACGTTTTTCTTTACTTGGGCGGTCATTTACTAAAATAAATAATTCACAAGACTGTTCATATCCTATTGAATTTCGAAAAGATAATTTTCAGCATACTTACTACGTCGACCTTACAGTTTTATAGTTCTACAACATTTTGGAATTATGCATAAAAGATATCGTTCCTCTTAAAATATAAAAATATAGCTTATATATTATAGTATTTTATAGAAAAATCTTGTCAGCTGAAGATCATGAAGTATATGTTACCCTCTTTGAAGAGTTTAAATCTCTTCCAATTGCTTACATGCCGAATATCTTATAGATATGGAAATATCTCTTAAATAATATATCTTGACCCCAGAAGCTTTGTTAATATAAATCGGAAATCTGATGGCTGCCCAGTAATTTTGACTAATAATAAAAGTAACTTAGTAGTGCTCAAGAAACTTGTGACGAGTTTGCAAACAGCTTTCAGGAATCTTTTATTGACATTCCTGTTAAATAAGTTGAGAATTTCTTTCTACAGTTGAGAGTTTTCCCCATCAGACTACAATTCATTACTTAGAGATGATTGTTCTTCTTGTGTCCTCGAATGTCTTAAAAAAATGTAAGTCAGTAGTGGCATCTAACCTTCTTCGCATATTTGCGATATCTCTAAGTTCAGGTAAATTCCCATCCCAATCAAATGTAAGAAGGCATTAATATCAGCAGGCTTTTTAATTTAACAACTTCAAGAAATTACAGGTTGTGGTTTTATGCAAAAACGTTCGACAATTACTAATCTACTTGCATGTTTCCATAATTTCTCAAATACCCCAGAATTCAGTTAAGAGCAGGACTGTATTTACCATGATTGTCCTAAAGCTTTTGACCAACTTTCTTATGATATTATCACATTTAAGCTTAAGTCAGTTTATTTCAATTTTCAATTTATCACATAGATTTCTTCTATCTTCAAAATAGGTCTTATCAAGTTGAGTTAAGAAGTTCTTTCTCTTACCCTTTCATTGCCAAATCAGAAGTTACCCAGGGTAGTCATTTAGGACCTCTACTCTTTATCTTAGCTATCAATGATTTACGCCTTTGTGTACGATACAGTAACATTTTAATTTATGCGGATGATATGAAAATCTTGAAAATCATAAAACTATAAACGATCGATTCAAACTTCAAGAGAATATTAATAGTTTTGTTAATTGGTGCAAGAAGAATGGGTTACACCTTAACATAATTAAAAGTCAGGCAATGACTTTCTCTTAAAAACGTACTTCTAGTTTGATTGATTAAAAAACATCGTAGCACTCTATAAATTGTGTTCATAATTTTATAGATCATATAGTTCTTTTTAATTCTCATCTCGCTCGTATTAATTCGATCGTAAGGATTTGTACAACATTGGTCTAAAGCAGTGTTTTCAACCTTTTTCATGAAATTGACCCTTTAGCTTGTATACCTTGAATAAAATTCTTCAGGGGCGGGATGAAAATGACATCACTGCTAAAGACAAAATCCATGACCTTACAAACAAAATTCAATTTTGGTCATCGTCTCTTAATCAAAATCACTTAGATTCATTTTCCTCGACACAATCTTTTGTTGAAGAAGTCTGATGTGAGATAAATATAAAAGAATTTATACCTGGTATGAAAATAGTGTTAGAAAAATTGATAGAAGAAACATGTCAATACTTCTCAATGGAAGAGATGTCGAAGAATATTGG